>NW_024535519.1:0-12963 GCF_016097555.1 Gigantopelta aegis
TTTTCATCACGTGCATAAAATTCCGGAATCTATGCCATATATCCGGATTTTTTTTTTCAAATTCACTCGAAGCAACTAATTCGTATTACATTCTACATTGTTTGAATTAAATATCTTTATCACTCATTTCAACCTGAGGTCCGTTTTGTCTAGTTTTGTGCTATTACCAAGGAATGTAAGAATGTAAAGGCTATGCCTGGTGTGCAGTCTGCCGTGCCAGGTTGTCGGTATATTAAAGTAAAAGTTCCGGGACTGATAAATTGTATCTGATAAAAAAATTAAAATAAAGGATGGAGGGGAGAGAGAGAGAGAGAGAGAGAGAGAGAGAGAGAGAGAGAGAGAGAGAGAGAGAGAGAGAGAGAGAGAGAGAGAGAGAGACAGACAGACAGAGAGAGAGAGAGAGAGAGAGATAAAGAGAATCAGAGTTAGTGAGAAATACATATATCGAAGATATATACATATTATTTTTGTAAAAATTGAAGAGAGATACACAGAAAAAAGGCAGAGAGAGAGAGAGAGAGAGAGAGAGAGAGAGAGAGAGAGAGAGAGAGAGAGAGAGAGAGAGAGAGACACACACACACACACACACACACACACACACTGTTTAAATTCTAATCAGGGCCATCATAGTTGTAAAAATTTCTCCCATAGTCGTGAATTAAATATTGCTGTCTACTTCGCATACAGACCTATCGTTGTTCTACGATATGGGGTATATCTTCAAAAATACCAACAACTTTCTAGAAATACTGAAATAGTAAAGATCGCCCGGACACATACACAACCACACACAACCACACACATACACACACACACACACACACATATATAGTGACACACACACAGACACACACAGAGAGACACAAACAGGCAGACAGATAGCCATACACACACCTACACAGACACACAAACACGCACGCACACACACACACACAAACACACATACACAGACACACGCACACACAAACACACGCACGCATACATACACACACAAACACTCGCACACACAGATACACACACACACACACACACACACACACACACCCCCCCCCCCCCCACACACACATACACACACACACACACACACACACACACACACACACACACATTCGCACATACATACATACATACACCATCATGTGACACATTGTGTAAACTCTCAAGTCAAGAATAATGTTATCTTGTGAGTCCACGTGGCATACAGTAAACTTCCAATGTGGCCAGCAGCTCTGAAACACCTAATTAGGTCTGTGTTGTTAATACTTTGGAAATGTACTGGAGGCAGGAAGTAATTGTAAACAATGACAGATTATCTATGGATGGCAGACACTGGCAACGTTCATGGGAGTTTCGAGCTGTGTGCACAGTAACCTTAGGTACGCAGCTGCGTACCACCTGAGATTACGAATATTTTTAAAATTAAAATATATAATGTAAATGCGTGTATAATGCGTTTTATTCCATCGCCTATCCTACACTGAGATGATGAATCCGGTTCCCTGGTATTGTAGAAAGAAGGAAGGAAATGGCTTATTTAACGACGCACTCAACACATTTTATTTACGGTTATATGGCGTCGGACATATGGTTAAGGACCACACAGATACTGAGGGAGGAAACCCGCAGTCGCCACTTCATAGTCTACTCTTATCGATTAGCAGCAAGAGATCTTTTATATGCACCATCCCATAGACAGGATAGCACATACCACGACCTTTGGTGTACCAGTCGTGGTGCACTGGCTGGAGTGAAAAATAGCCCGATGGGCCCACTGACGGAGATCGATCCCAAACCGACCGCGCATCAAACGAGCGCTTTACCACTGGGCTACTTCTCGCCCCGGTATTGTAGCAGGTTGCTAGAAGCATTTAACAACTTTAGAAAAACAATTTATCAAACAAAGCAAAGCCTTCAAACCAGTTATAACAGATATATTTATTACGCTAATCATTACACGAAATGTAAGCTATCACACAAGTTATAACAGATATATTTATTACACTAATTATTCAGCTATCACACACGCTAATCATTACACGAAATGTAAGCTATCACACAAGTTATAACAGATATATTTATATAATCATTACACGAAATGTAAGCTATCACACAAGTTTATTACACTAATCATTACACGAAATGTAAGCTATCACACAAGTTATAACAGATAACAGATATATTTATTACACTAATCATTACACGAAATGTAAGCTATTACACACAAGCTATCACACAAGTTATAACAGATAGATTTATTACACTAATCATTACACGAAATGTAAGCTATCACACAAGTTATAACAGATAGATTTATTACACTAATCAGTACACGAAATGTAAGCTATCACACAAGTTATAACAGATATATTTATTACACTAATCATTACACGAAATGTAAGCTATCAAAGTAAACTGCACCATAGCTGTAGTGTCGAGATTCTGACTCAATCAATAATGTTATTCAACAGTTAGGATGGTAAATCCGACTCCCTGGTATTGTAGCAGGTTGCTACAAGCACTAACTTTAGGAAAATAATTTATAAAAAAGCAAAGCCTATAAAGCAGTTATAACAGATATATTTAGTACACTAATTATTACACGAAATGTAAGCTATCAAAGTAAACTGCACCATAGCTGTAGTCTTATTCAACTGTTAAAGGCCCCTTTACATAGGATGGCGACCTTTGTGCCTCCCTTGTGCGACCACAAAATGTGCCAGGTCGCCGTTGGAGGCTCAAAGGAGGCAGAATGGTTGCCTAGGTCGGTCAAAGGTGGTACACAGGAGGTTCAGACATCGCCATGGACGCCGTAAATGTTCAAAACAGTCGCACAAAGGTCGCCGAGGAGGTTGGTTGCTCAAAGGTGGCTCAAATAAGGCAGAAGGGAGGCACAAGCATTGCTGTGGTTGCAGAATGGAGGCACAGTGGTCGCCCAATGGTCGCCACGTAATAGAAAGAAAGAAAGAAAGAAATGTTTTATTTAACGACGCACTCAACACATTTTATTTACGGTTATATGGCGTCAGACATATGGTTAAGGACCACACAGATTTTGAGAGGAAACCCGCTGTCGCCACTGCATGGGCTACTCTTCCGATTGGCAGCAAGGGATCTTTTATTTGCGCTTCCCACAGGCAGGATAGCACAAACCATGGCCTTTGTTGAACCAGTTATGGATCACTGGTCGGTGCAAGTGGTTTACACCTACCCATTGAGCCTTGCGGAGCACTCACTCAGGGTTTGGAGTCGGTATCTGGATTAAAAATCCCATGCCTCGACTGGGATCCGAACCCAGTACCTACCAGCCTGTAGACCGATGGCCTGCCACGATGCCACCGAGGCCGGTCCGCCACGTAATAGATGCGTTCTGCTGCATTTTTTACAGATCGCCGTAGTTGCCGTTGGTCGCCGATGATGGCACAGAGGAGGCACAGAGGAGGCTCAGTGGTTGCCCAAACATTGCTCGGGGGTCGCCTATGTAGACTATAATCTAGTTGGTTGCACAGGGGTAGCACATGGGAGGCAGACAGGTGGCTCAGTGGACGCACAGGTCGCTCGTAGATCGCCAGGACAATGCCCGATAATTGCATTTTTGGTGGTTCAAGGGAGGCACAAGGAACGCTGGAGCAGTTACATAGAAACAGGATTTCCTGGGTTTAGGCGACCATTGAGCGTCCTGGTCATTTTTTGGTCGCTCAAAGCTGGCACAAAGGTCGCAGCTCTGTGTAAAGGCGCTTTTAGATAAGCTAATATGTTTAATTACTTTTAATACACAGTAATTTATCGAAACAAAATGAATAAAGGGCCAGTAACTGTATTCGGCAGTTTTCATTAAAAGTGTTCATTCGTTGTAAAGTGTCTACGTTTTGATATGTTCTAAAACAAATGTTCTAAAACTTAAAGATTTAAACAGCAATTTAGAGAGAATAAACTGACAGATATATTTACAAATCAAGGTGTAATGATTCCTAGCAGAAAGCGCATTTTTGTGTGCAAGATGTTTGCATGTAACATGGGTCAGATATTACTGAAACAATGTTTAGAAGTTATCTATGATAAAAACTTACTAAAATAATATGACATTAGCAAATAATTACCACAAGTCTACTGACCCTTAATTCATTTTGTTGAGTATATTTTAAATATGCAAGTAATAAGACTTAAGGTACCTGTGTTGAAACCAAAATCTATTGACTGATATAGTTTAGATTGCACATATATGCACTGGCGTATGGGATTGGACACAAGAGGACCTTGCCTTCTCAAATATACCTCTTGTTTCACAATACCAAGTTTTATAATGCATGTCGCTCCATAACACGTGTAAAAGCAGTGCCCTCTACCCCATCCCAAGCCCCCACCCCCGCAATATAAAATCCTGTACCACTGCACCACTGTATCACTGCGCCACTGTATCACTGCACCACTGTATCACTGCACCACTGTACCACTGTACCACTGTACCACTGCACCACTGCACCACTGTACCACTGTATCACTGAACCACTGTACCACTGTATCACTGCACCACTGTATCACTGCACCACTGTATCACTGCACCACTGCATCACTGTATCCCTGTACCACTGTATCACTGCACCACTGTATCACTGCACCACTGTATCACTGTACCACTGCACTATCACTGCACCACTGTACCACTGCACCACTGCACCACTGTATCACTGCACCACTGTATCACTGCACCACTGTATCACTGTATCACTGCACCACTGTACCACTGTATCACTGTATCACTGCATCACTGTACCACTGTACCACTGTATCACTGTATCACTGCACCACTGTATCACTGCACCACTGTACTGCACCACTGTACCACTGCACCACCACTGCACCACTGCACCACTGTATCACTGTATCACTGCACCACTGCACCACTGCACCACTGTATCACTGTACCACTGTACCACTGTACCACTGTATCACTGTATCACTGCACCACTGCACCACTGCACCACTGTATCACTGTACCACTGTACCACTGTCACCACTGTACCACTGTATCACTGCACCACTGTATCACTGCACCACTGTATCACTGTACCACTGTACCACTGTATCACTGTATCACTGCACCACTGTATCACTGCACCACCACTGCACCACTGCACCACTGTATCACTGTATCACTGTATCACTGTACCACTGTACCACTGTATCACTGCACCACTGCACCACTGCACCACTGCACCACTGCACCACTGTATCACTGTATCACTGTATCACTGCACCACTGTATCACTGTATCACTGTATCACTGTATCACTGTACCACTGCACCACTGCACCACTGTATCACTGTATCACTGTACCACTGTACCACTGCACCACTGTACCACTGTATCACTGCACCACTGCACCACTGTATCACTGTATCACTGTATCACTGTACCACTGTATCACTGCACCACTGTACCACTGTATCACTGCACCACTGCACCACTGTATCACTGTATCACTGCACCACTGTATCACTGTATCACTGTATCACTGCACCACTGCACCACTGCACCACTGTATCACTGTATCACTGTATCACTGCACCACTGCACCACTGCACCACTGCACCACTGTATCACTGTACCACTGTACCACTGTATCACTGCACCACTGCACCACTGTACCACTGTATCACTGCACCACTGTACCACTGTATCACCACTGTACCACTGTATCACTGTACCACTGCACCACTGTACCACTGCACCACTGTACCACTGCACCACTGCACCACTGTACCACTGTATCACTGTATCACTGTACCACTGTACCACTGTATCACTGTACCACTGTACCACTGTACCACTGTATCACTGCACCACTGCACCACTGCACCCCTGTATCACTGCACCACTGCACCACTGTATCACTGTACCACTGTACCACTGTATCACTGCACCACTGCACCACTGTATCACTGCACCACTGCACCACTGCATCACTGCACCACTGTACCACTGTACCACTGTACCACTGCACCACTGCACCACTGCACTACCATCACTGTATCACTGTACCACTGTACCACTGTATCACTGTATCACTGTACCACTGTACCACTGTATCACTGCACCACTGCACCACTGCACCACTGTATCACTGCACCACTGCACCACTGCATCACTGCACCACTGCACCACTGTATCACTGTATCACTGCACCACTGCACCACTGCACCACTGTATCACTGTATCACTGCACCACTGTATCACTGTATCACTGTATCACTGTATCACTGCACCACTGCACCACTGTATCACTGTATCACTGCACCACTGCATCACTGCATCACTGCATCACTGTATCACTGTATCACTGCACCACTGCACCACTGCACCACTGTATCACTGTATCACTGTACCACTGTACCACTGCACCACTGTACCACTGTACCACTGCACCACTGCACCACTGCATCACTGTATCACTGTATCACTGTATCACTGCACCACTGCACCACTGTATCACTGTATCACTGTATCACTGCACCACTGCACCACTGCACCACTGTATCACTCTATCACTGTATCACTGTACCACTGTACCACTGTATCACTGTACCACTGTACCACTGCACCACTGTACCCCTGTATCACTGCACCACTGCACCACTGTATCACTGTACCACTGTATCACTGTATCACTGCACCACTGCATCACTGCACCACTGCACCACTGTACCACTGTACCACTGTACCACTGTACCACTGCACCACTGCACCACTGCACCACTGCATCACTGCATCACTGCATCACTGCACCACTGTATCACTGCATCACTGCACCACTGCACCACTGTATCACTGTATCACTGTATCACTGTATCACTGTACCACTGTACCACTGTACCACTGTACCACTGTACCACTGTACCACTGTACCACTGTATCACTGTATCACTGTACCACTGTACCACTGTACCACTGTACCACTGTACCACTGCACCACTGCACCACTGTATCACTGTACCACTGTACCACTGTACCACTGTATCACTGCACCACTGTACCACTGTACCACTGTACCACTGTACCACTGTATCACTGCACCACTGTACCACTGTATCACTGTACCACTGTACCACTGCACCACTGCACCACTGTACCACTGTACCACTGTATCACTGTACCACTGTATCACTGTATCACTGTATCACTGTATCACTGTACCACTGTACCACTGTACCACTGTATCACTGCACCACTGCACCACTGTACCACTGTATCACTGCACCACTGCACCACTGTATCACTGTACCACTGTACCACTGTATCACTGTACCACTGCACCACTGTATCACTGTACCACTGTATCACTGTATCACTGCACCACTGCACCACTGTACCACTGTATCACTGCACCACTGCACCACTGTATCACTGTACCACTGTATCACTGTATCACTGTACAACTGTACCCCTGTATCACTGCACCACTGTACCACTCTACCACTGCACCACTTTATCACTGTATCACTGTACCACTGCACCACTGTACCACTGCACCACTGTACCACTGCACCACTGTACCACTGCACCACTGTATCACTGTACCACTGCACCACTGTACCACTGTATCACTGTACCACTGTATCACTGCACCACTGCACCACTGTACCACTGCACCACTGTACCACTGTACCACTGTACCACTGTACCACTGTACCACTGTACCACTCACCACTGCACCACTGTACCACTGCACCACTGCACCACTGTATCACTGTACCACTGTACCACTGCACCACTGCACCACTGTACCACTGTACCACTGTACCACTGCACCACTGTTACACTGTACCACTGTACCACTGCACCACTGTTACACTGTACCATCACTGCACCACTGTTACACTGTACCACTGTACTACTGCACCACTGTTACACTGTACCACTGCACCACTGCACCACTGTTACACTGTACCACTGTACCACTGTTACAATGTACCACTGCACCACTGCACCACTGTTACACTGTACCACTGTACCACTGTTACACTGTACCACTGCACCACTGCACCACTGTACCACTGTATCACTGCACCACTGTTACAATGTACCACTGCACCACTGCACCACTGTACCACTGTATCACTGCACCACTGTATCACTGCACCACTGCATCACTGTACCACTGTATTACTGTACCACTGTACCACTGTACCACTGCACCACTGTATCACTGTACCACTGTATCACTGCACCACTGTATCACTGCACCACTGTATCACTACACCACTGCACCACTGTATCACTGCACCACTGTATCACTGCACCACTGTATCACTACACCACTGCACCACTGTATCACTGCACCACTGTATCACTGCACCACTGTACCACTGCACCACTGTATCACTGCACCACTGCACCACTGTATCACTGCACCACTGCTCCACTGTATCACTGCACCACTGTACCACTGTATCACTGCACCACTGCACCACTGTATCACTGCACCACTGCACCACTGCATCACTTCACCACTGCACCACTGTATCACTGCACCACTGTATCACTGCACCACTGCACCACTGTATCACTGCACCACTGCACCACTGTATCACTGCACCACTGTACCACTGTATCACTGCACCACTGCACCACTGTATCACTGCACCACTGCACCACTGCTCCACTGTATCACTGCACCAATGTACCACTGTATCACTGCACCACTGCATCACTGTACCACTGTATCACTGTACCGCTGTTCCACTGTACCACTGTACCACTACAGAGATCCCTCATCATTGGAACATCTGACATGTTACAATTATTCCAGTTAATGTAGTAATATCTAGATATTTTGGCCCAAAAATAAAAATGTGCATACATGTCAACTATTACAATGAACAATATTTATATATGAGTATGCATATATATTTTATGTCATTTGCATGAAGGGGTCGCATCTTCAAACCAATGAGTTATAATATGAACTACCATGAACGGACTCTGATTTAAAGAAAAACGTTTGGGTTTTATCTACTAATTCATTTTCAATTATACGTCAAATATTATATTATGTCTATAAAATATGATATCACTAGAAAAGTTACAATCCTGTGATGATGCCAACGAAATGATATGAAATAATTTCCCTCTATGCTAAGTAAATTAAAATATTTTATTGTTATGTGTATGGTTACAAAAGCATTTATCATCTTTGGGCCGGCGTCCTTATTACAATAAACAATTCCAAGGCATTTTCATTTTAAATTGCATCTTAAATTATTTTTTTTATATAATATTCAAATTGTCTACACAATACAGAAATAGCTAGTTCATATTTTAAAACTAAGTTTGGTGGATATGGAAGCCATGTTTAAAAAAAAGAAAGAAAGGAATTATATATTTAAAGACACACTCAACACATTTTAACTACAGGTATGTGGTGTCAGACATGGTCTCTATGGGCAACTAATTTTTGTTAGCACCAAGGGATCTTTAATATATGTATTATCCCACAGACAGGATAGTACATATCATGGACTCTGTTACACCAGTTGTGAAGCACTGGCTGGAATGAGAAATAGTCCAGTGATTCCACTAACAGGGATCGATCCTTGACTGACCGCACATCAGGCCAGCACTTTACTACTGGGCTACGTCCTGCCCCATGCAAATTAATTTATTTATATTATTTGTTCTCTAGTACACATAGTAACTGTTTAAACTACAATAAGGGAAAATAGCTTTCCTTTTTAACTAGTTTCTCTATGCCTCTGTTCAGTTAATATATTCTCAACTGCGAGTTTCTTCTATAGAACTAAATGAACTCTGCATTCACTTCTGATTAAACTATTTACATCACCAGCATTTATTCAGCAACTAATTAACAACACACACATTTTACCACATTCCAGATGTCTAAGCACTACACACTTCCCCCCCCCCCCCCCCCCCCCCCCCCCGCCCCATTGTCTGCAGTCCATCTGAGATTATCACCAACGCACCGGTCATCGTGATGCGTATACAATTAATTCTAGCTACCTCTGACAGAGTTGTTATTTCTTTGTGAGGCAAAACACCCAGCCAGGGATAGTTTACATCAAACACCATCGCTGGATGTAAACACTTAGAGCTAGCGTGTCATGCAGTATGGCACCCAGGACTCAGTCTTCTCAGACAGTTTACAGCCCACCACAATCCAGTGTTGTAACGTGTTATGTCTGTCAGCTATGGGTGATACTATAAAATACTAGAGAGACAGACAAGTGCTGTTCAATTCATATTAATAATGAGAGAGAGAGAGAGAGAGAGAGAGAGAGAGAGAGAGAGAGAGAGAGAGAGAGAGAGAGAGAGAGAGAGAGAGAGAGAGAGAGAGAGTCGACATGTTTTATAGGATAATTAGTTACCAATGATTGACATCCAATAGCCGATAATTAATAAATCAATGTGCTCTAGTGGTGTCGTTAAACCAAACACATTTTGTACATTTAACTTTTGTCTTTAATAAAATGTGAATGTATATATCAGTGTGATAGAACAGGGTAGCTCAGTGAACGGTTCTTGTATGTGAGTGTTTATTGTTGTAATATCATTTATTTACTGAATGTATATTGTTCAAATTATAAATTAAAATATTTTAAAAAGTAATAATTGTAATTAAAAAACTTTTAATTATAATTATTTGTAATAACAATTGTCCTAAATAAAAATAATAACAACAACACAACAGTAGTTACGGTATTTTTTTGGAAAATTATAAATTTAAGATTTCAGTAGGTTGGATTATAAATACATTATCTCACTACCAAGTACACATGAAGTCATCCACTGATGTAGTTAACAAATTACACACTTCTTGGCTAATGACTATTTCCTCAAAGTAAAAATCTATTTTTGTAGACACAAAATTAAATCAATTAATTATCTAAGTGATCAGAGTAGATTTCTATTTCTTTATTTTTTAAAGTGTGATTTTTTATTAAATACATTTGAATAAAGTACCACTGAAGGTTCATTTACCTTTAACATACACATACATACATATACATACATACATACACACATATATATACATACATACATACACACATACATACACACTTACATACATACATACACACATATATACATACATACATACACACACACACATACATACATACACACATACATACATACATACATACATATATACATACATACACACATATACATACATACACATACATACATACATATACATACATACATACACACACACACATACATACATACACACACATATACATACATACATACATACATACATATACATACATATACATACATACATATACATACATACACATACATACATACATATACATACATACATATACATACATATACATACATACATACATACATATATACATACATACATACATACATACATACATACATACATACACACATACATACATACGTGTGTGTGTGTGAGAGTGTGTGTGTAACTGGCCTTGGTGGCGCAGTGGTTAAGCCATCGGACTACAGGCTGGTAGGTACAGGGTTCGCAACCCCGTACCAGCTCCAGCCCAGAGCAAGTTCATAAGGACACGATGCATAGGTGTAAGGCCACTACACCCTCTTTTCTCTCCCTAACCACTAACCAACTAACAACTAACCCACTGTCCTGGACAGACAGCCCAAGACAGCGTGCTTGAACCTTAATTGGATATAAGCATGGAAATAAGTTGAAATAAATGTGTGCGTGTGTGAAAATGCATATGTATTGGTTTAACGACACCATTGGATGTCAAACATTTAGTAATTCTGGCATATAGTCTTAGAGAGGAAACCCACTATATTTTTTCATTAGTAGCAGGTAATCTTTTATATGCACCATACCACGGCTTTTGATATACATGTACCAGTTGTGGTGCACTGGCTGTAATAAGAAATAGCACAATGGTCCAATCAAAATGGATCGATCCTAGACCATACCACGTTACACCGGCTTGACCTTCAAGATAACTATTAATTGTACAACCGGGTCACTGCTTTCAAACTGTTTGCGATAATACAACAAACTTTGGAATATCAAAGTTGAAATTAGACTAGAGTTTATTTTAAGGTGTTCATTTAGATATTTATTGAAACACTAGTTTACACTAGTAATAGGGAAGTCCAGGCCCTTTAGGAACCGGGGGGGGGGAGGGAGGGAGGGCGGATACCTGCCCCCCCCCCCATTTTGGAGCCTTTTTTTTCACACATTAATGTTTGCCATTGTAACCAAAATCTGATATAGAGTTTGTACCCGATTCGTCAGTGCCCCCCCCCCCCTTCCAAAGTCGTTCCTACGGGCCTGAAGTCGGGTGTACTTTTAGCGTGACTAAGCCTACCCAGTCAAAAGGGGGGGGGGGGGGCGGGTCCTAGTTCGCTGATTCAGCTCGCTGAATTCAGATCGAAATCAAGTGAATTTGAGTCAAATTGTGTAAAAATGTGTATAGTTTGTTGGGTTTTTTTTTTTTGGGGGGGGGGGTTGGGGGTATTATTATTATTATTATTATTATTATTGTTATTTTAAATGATAAAATATTGCTATAACCATCACCTAAAATGGTTATATACAAGTAGACAGGTGTATATTAAGTTGTTTTTTTTTCTTCAAAATATCCAACCAATAATCCCCCAATAGGTTAGAGTTAATTTTAGTGTTAGAGTTAGTAGTATATTTTATACGTGGCGGGGACAACAATGGAATACAATAGAAAACGCCACCGTGCACCGCCGGAACAATGGTCGACGCCACCAGTACAATGGGTGCATACCTGTTATCTTTCAAGGTCATACAGATTATGTTTCAAGGTCATATTTCAAGGTCATACAGATTATGTTTCAAGGTCATCTTTCAAGGTCATGCTGATTATGTTTCAAGGTCATGTCAGTTCATTTGGTGTATAGCTGTCATCTGTCAAGTGGGTTTATTTATAGTTATTTTTAGACAC
>NW_024535520.1:0-12057 GCF_016097555.1 Gigantopelta aegis
TAAATTTTTTGAATAATATGTGTTAAACTTATCACCCGGGTTAAGAGCATAAATATGAACACCCGACCAAACGAGACGGCCGTTGACCGGGTGACAAAATTTTTTACACCTTTTTGTGATTATTGTTAGAGGATGTTATGTGTTGATATGTTTGTGGTTGTCAAATTTAATATGTTACTAAATATAGCTTGGTGTTCTTGATGTTATAAGATATAATCTCTCTTGCTCTCCTCTCTCTCTCTCTCTCTCTCTCTAGGTTAGCTCGTAATTCAGTCACTCTCTCTTCAGATTGTAATTGTCTCAACAATAGAGAAATCAATTGTCACTATAAACACAACATTCTCTATCACTTGTAATGATACCATTGTGGGACCAGCTCTCAACTGTTTACTTGGTTACAAAAACAACATTGATTGAACAATGACGTCAGTAACTATACAACAACGCTCTAATGGTTCTCCTCTTTCTCACATTTACTAACATTCAGCAAAACAATCTGGGTAGATATACTTTGTAGAAGCTAATAATGTTGTTGGGAAGAATCATCAAATGTTTACTGTTAATATACCAGGTAAGTTATCAAAATATTGTTGTTTAAATTCATGGCTTTATAGATTACAATTTTATATTATGTGCTACCTGACTTACAAAAATCTTATTTCATTTCTCTCTTTGCTCCTGCTACTATCGCTTTTGCCCGCAGGGTAGCACCCTTCATCACTCTAGATATCACATTGCAAAGAGCATATATTGTCATACCCATTGGGAAATCGCATATGGGAAATTTAGTTGCGTCATCTATGAAGAAGGGTAACCCTGATCCTGAACAGTGACATGACACCGTTCATATCAATGAAAAGTCTTCAATGGTCTGAATGAATACAATAGAGCTAGTGTATCAGAGCCAAAATGGACTCAATTTTAACTTTAGTTAATGTTACGTTAGAAGATGAAACAGTCTATGTGCAGTAAATGTTACAAATAGTGGGGGCTCTGTAAGGTTGGAGTTTCATGTGACTATATTATGTAAGTTGTACTGGCAATACTGGGGGGACTATAGCGCTTGTTGTTCATTATTTGTCTTGTCTTTATTTCTAGTCCCTCCTGTCTTAAAAAACTTCTGTTCAAATCGAGTATCTGTATCGTCACATTTGGTAGTTATCGTTGTAAATTTCGTGTTGCATATCTATGGCACAACATCCAGTTACTCTCATATTTGTTTGGGATGGGAAACAATGTAACAGTCAGGACAGTTATAATATCCCTAGAGGACAATAGAGTGCTATTATTGTATAAATAATCTGACTCTATCCTAACACTGGTAAAGGAAGATTGTTAGTTTCTCCATCAAGTTGAGAATAAAACAGAGAACTTTCATTTGACAGTTGGAAGTAAGTATGCTAAAAACTAAAGAAAGAGAAAAATGAAAATGAAACCAAAAACAAAATGTTTCCAAAGTGGGCGTATTCTATAGTTGAAAATAAAAGTTTAATAAATAAAATGATTTTTTCTAGTTCTATCTTGTGATATCATATTAGTAGTGATATATTTCAATTTTCTATTATTTAAATGTTTTTATAGTTTGGTCTACTAACATTATTTATTCATCTAAGTCATATTATATATCACTGTAAAAATTGACTAATATTTAATTTAATTAAATATAAAATATAAAAATTGACTATATTGATTTAACACTATACAGGTTATACAAGGTTATACGATTGTATGTACATAGTAAAATTATTTGATGTAATAAAGTAAACATCATGTACAGTTTTCATTACTAATGTAATAAATATACTAACTATTCATGTAGATAATTGTTAGAATTTATGATAATGAGATAAGACCAGAACCTGTTACTATGAAATTCACATATATACTTCAATGTATTTTATATGCAACCAAAGAGGATAATTAGAGTTAAATTATTTTTATGAGTGATATATTATATTACAATATGATGATGTGTAGCACGATACTTACTTTGTTTGTCTATCTCCCTATCTCTTTCACTTTTTTGTAATAGTTGTTCTTCGTATCACTCGTATCACATTGCCAGCCTAAGTGTACCCATTGGAAATGATATGAAGTTATCAGTTATCTACGAGGGAGGTTACCCTGATCCTACAGTGACATGGAGTCGTATATCAATGGAGTAGTCTCAAATGTTCTAAATGACAGTAGAGCTAGTGTATCAGGGACAATATGACTCAATTTAACTTTAGTTAATGTTACGTTGGAAGATGGAGTGATATATGTATTAAATGTTGAGAATGAAATTGACTCTGTCCAACTGGAAATTTAATGTATCAATACTAGGTAAGTGAAGAAGAGTGAAAATTTATTAAAAATAACTCAACATAAATAGCTTGTGTCATATTTGAATTCTGGATTACTTGTAATATTTTAAATGTATAAGTTTATTAATGATTGAACAATTTATTATATCACATACTATATGCCCTTGTTCTGACATCATTTTGTATTTCTTTTAGTTCTTCCTGGCCATCCAGTTAATTTCACTCTTTCATCAGTTAATTCTACTGCTGTCATATTTAGTTGGGATCCACCTCTTATAGGAGAGGACATAACTAATTACACACTGATTTGTTATGAGATAATCAATGACATCTCTTATTTGGTAGACTCTCCATTTGTTGTTAATATGAAAGGATCAGTTAATTTAATACTTAACAATTTTCGACCAGGTACTCCTCTTAATGTAGTCTTAATGCTACTACACAATATTGGAACTGGATAACCCTACATTGGGACTACTATCACACATGAACAAGGTAACTTAAAATTATATTAAACCCTTTTAATACCTGAATTAGCTCCTGGTGGTCCTCCAATGAGTTCTCTATTACAAAGATCTATTCTCATAAGCTCACAGTACAGTGGTTACCACCTGATCTATTTCTACAATATGGTATTATCATCAACTACACCTTGTCTTGTTATGAGGACTAAAAGTAAAGTAGTCCCCCCTCCTCTCTACCAAGGGTCTACTCTCATCCTCCTCCTGTAATTTACTGTTGATGGTTTACAACCTTTTACAATGTACACTGTACTATTGTAGCTAATAACAGTGCTGGACAGAGTACACCTGCTAGTGATAGTGGGAAAACAGTTAGTGAAGGATTCATAAGATAAACAAGCACCAACTCATTCCTATTTACTATTTTTCTCCTCTCTCTCTAGATTCTTCCAGTACTATAAATTTTATTATTTCAGTAACAAGTACTATTGTGGCAGTAATATTTTTAACTATTATGATCATTATTATCATTACTATAGTAGTAAGGTGAGTATTTGAAATGACAGGTATATAAATGCTATATAATATTATTCAGTCCTGACTGTATATTGGTACATTTGTATATTTTACTATTTGATCATGTCACTTATAACTATAACTGTTTACATTGAATTATTATACTTTCTTGTATTTTACATGAAGAATTATAAAGACACAAAAATTTCAAAATAAGTAAGTAATAACTATTAACAAACACAATGTAATAAGGTTTCTTATAAGCAATGAGTTTAAAGCTATAAATAATTTTTATTGTTAATTCATGTAATACAGAGATCCTGTGACTGATAAAATGTATTGCTTATGGACAAGTGGAGATGTTGTCTCGTCCAGTAGGCACAACCAACCCACACACTAAAAAAATATACCCACTTCATTGGATGCTGATCTTCTTTATGATGACATCGTTACCCTTCCTCAAAAGTTAGTTGTACAATACGGTATATATCAATGCTATATGGTTTATTGTTTTTGGTATATATTCTCTGAACATAGTTTTTCAAATATGTCATCATGTCCAGCATTATATCTTTTGGCTGAAGTGAATGAAACATACGAGATGATTAATGAGATGATAGAATTTTTACTTAAGAAAATAATTGTTTAAATATTATATATTTAATTTTTTCAATTAAGATAATTAAACTAAATGTTTTATAGCAAGTGTTGTTTGATATAATTAATTTCATTATATTTTGGATATTGCAAAGCAATTATTATGGACATTTATATACATTACATATGATATGAAAGTATTAATATTAATATAAATTGTGTGGAATGTTTATACTAACATGTATGCGTAGTGTACAGTACTGTCCATATTAACATGCTGGGTTTACATTCTGGACAAAGTATATAGTTGAAATGAGTATTAAGTAAATATTTATTAGGTACTACTCATAAGAATGGAGAGTAGATCTAATGTTGCTAAGATACATTTTAAATAATTACAATATTTATATAACTTTGAAGCACCAACTACCTATTCTTGATTAGTCATGATCATCATATTGTAGTACAAAATACTAATAATATTAACAATATACAGGAATTAAAGTGGTACTGATTTGATATACTATTTGTTTAAATGACTTCATTTTATAAGAGATAAACAAAGGGACTCATGTCATAGAACCTATAAATGGTTAATGAATACATTATAATAGGATCACTAGTAACCAAAATTCTATAGATACCATAGAATTAACATCCATGCATCTAGCACAATTACCATAGTAACTCTTTCTATAAGTAACATTACCAAAGGCAATAGCCTTATGACTGTTAAACAATTTATAGCTTTAAGAGTAAACCTATTATTTAACCCTAGTGTTTATACTTTCAGTTTGATACAAACAATACCAAAACCCTACCAGATATTTAATTAATGACCATTGTTTAATTTCTATATATTATCAGCAACTTTTACTAAAAACTATTTTCTACTAAAAAAGCAAAGAATTCAGTCACACACAGTTCACATTTTTTAGAGTTTTAGGAAAAAACCATTTATTGCTGGAAACAATGTCAAAACTTACTAGATATTTAGTGACCATTTTTTAATTAGGTTTGGTGCAAATATACAGGACTTACACGACCATGCTCTGTAATTACTTAATTACAACTTCTTTATAAAGTCTATGCATGCCGTGAAGTTAAAACAAGCTATTGAATCTGAACTAACTAAACAAGCTTAGTTTTGTGGGGTCTAAGTAATTTTGCGAGTTCTCTTGAACATTCCTTCATTTCATGATGATTTTGGTAAATGTTGAGGGTTGAGTCTGACAGGATTGTCTATGTATCCATCCATTACAAGTCGTGCATCCATGCAGAAAAGATATCACGTGACATATTCGGGAGTGAATGACGCGTTGTCATAGCTGTGCTATGACAACGCGTTCATTCGAAGGTCGAAAAGCCCACAAAAAGGTAGAAAGACTTAGAGCAAATCTGTATGTAAACCGTCGCTGTAAATGGCTGCTAAAGAGTCTCGAGGCTAATTTTTATATATATATAAGATTGGAATCGTTGTTTTGAAAACCGATTGACAGCCGACCTATTTCTTAGATAAAAAGCTTAGGCCTTTCACCGTAATCTTGACTTAGCTCATTTAGATCACTCTATGTGTTTGTATAACTACATACTTTAATATAATGATGCTACATTGTAGGTATCAACGGTGTAGGGTTTGAGATCTGGTCTAAGCTATAATATAGTATATATTGATACCAGTATGTTACAGCTAGGCCTGGGGTCAATTACATTGCAATGTAATCTATTACTATTACTATTACTATTACTGGCTGAATTCATAATAATATATTACTATTACTATTACTGGCTGAGTTCATAATAATATATTACTATTACTATTACTTTGAAGTCTATTACTATTACTATTACTATTACTATTACTATTACTATTACTATTACTTACATTACTATTACTATTACTATACTGGCTGAGTTCATAATAATATATTACTAGTACTATTACTTTGAAGTCTATTACTATTACTATTACTATTACTATTACTATTACTATTACTATTACTATTACTATTACTATTACTATTACTATTACTATTACTAGTACTGGCTGAGTTCATAATAATATATTACTATTACTATTACTGGCTGAGTTCATAATAATATATTACTATTACTATTACTTTGAAGTCTATTACTATTACTATTACTATTACTATTACTATTACTATTACTATTACTATTACTATTACTATACTATTACTATTACTGGCTGAGTTTCATAATAAATATATTACTATTACTATTACTTTGAAGTCTATTACTATTACTATTACTATTACTATTACTATTACTATTACTATTACTATTACTATTACTATTACTATTACTATTACTATTACTATTACTGGCTGAGTTCATAATAATATATTACTATTACTATTACTTTGAAGTCTATTACTATTACTATTACTATTACTATTACTATTACTATTACTATTACTATTACTATTACTATTACTATTACTATTACTATTACTGGCTGAGTTTCATAATAATATATTACTATTACTATTACGGGATGAGTCATAATAATATATTACTATTACTATTACTTTGAAGTCTATTACTATTACTATTACTATTACTATTACTATTACTATTACTATTACTATTACTATTACTATTACTATTACTATTACTGGCTGAGTTCATAATAATATATTACTATTACTATTACTTTGAAGTCTATTACTATTACTATTACTATTACTATTACTATTACTATTACTATTACTATTACTATTACTATTACTATTACTATTACTATTACTATTACTGGCTGAGTTCATAATAATATATTACTATTACTATTACTTTGAAGTCTATTACTATTACTATTACTATTATATTACTATTACTATTACTATTTACTATTACTATTACTATTACTATTACTATTACTGGCTGAATTCATTGATAATATATTTACTATTACTATTACTGGCTGAATCATAATATATATATTGCTATTACTATTACTTTGAAGTCTATTACTATACTATTACTTCACAACAGGGTTAAGATTTTGTAATTTTGTATTTAAGAAATTAAATCAAGCAGTTGTAACATCACTAACCTGTCATTGCATTTTACGGGGATAGTTTTTGCAAATACAGAGTCACTCAAGGAGCACTGTCAGGTCGGAAAATACCTTGCTATACCTTGCTAACTGATCAAAGAGTCAGAGACATATGCTAAATTGCTAACTAGAGACATATGTAAAAACAAACATAGGACTAAACAGTAATGTAATAGAGCATGTAATATGAAATTACATATTACTTTCCCTTCTATTTACTATTAATATTACTATTACATAAAAAAATGTATCGTTACTATACTATTTACATATTACTATTACCCCAAGGTCTGGTATGTTAGTGTCAGCATTTCATTTATCTAAATACAGTAAATATGGTCTTTTCTTAAACCCTCTTAAAATAGAAATAGTCAATCACTGTACCAAGTCAGTTGCCTTTTAGTTGTTTTGATGTAGGGTGGGTCTTTCCCACCCAGCAATAAGACCATTTGTTCATTTTTTAGTACATTTCCTCTAAATTGCTGGCTATTGAGACTTTGGATGTGTGAACGACAATTGATATTCAAGTGTGTCAAGTTAGTGCGGACTATTATCGTTATTTGTTTTGTTGTGGATGTATCTTCCCCTCTCAGTAATAATAAACCATTTATTCATTTTAGTACATTTCTTCTTATTGCTGGGCTATTGATGTGAAACGTTGTAATGATGTATATTAAGAAGTCACATTGAATGATGTTGTCACTTTGTATATGACAAGCCATTATAATTTTATATTTGCCCGACATAAGAATGTGAAGCTTGTCACTGAGAGGTTAACATTAAACTATTGTTTACTCAGTAATAAAAATTCACGTAAATGTTTATAATAACCTAACTTTTTTAAATTTGTATGCAAAACAATCTAGTGTAAGAAATTAAGGACAAACTTTCCTGGAGACCAGTAACTACAGTGCTAGTTTTCTTGATTAGTTTATACTACCCAATTTTATGCTAAAAATTTTGTTTTTTTTTTTAAGAAATATGAAAAGTGATTTTTTTAAACAAAGTGTTTAGAAAGGATTTAATTGGCTATCATTTATTAATATATTAACTAAACCGGTGGAATGTTCTATCTCTACACGATGTTTGTTCCGTATCTGCAGCTCCACCCTATATACAATGTTGTTGTAAGTTTTCCGTATACAGCAACTGCAGCTCCACCCTATCAAAAATACTTGAAACCACAAATATTTAATAAGGCATGGTTTTTAGTGCCTGTGTCTGCTGGTGAATGTGCTGCTAACTTCAACAGAGTCTCTTTTAGATATTCTTTCACTGACCTTTTTATTGGTTAATGGCTTACTTCAGGTAATGTTACTAAACGTCATGTACTCCTTAATTAGTAGTAGTACAATATCTACACTGTAGATATTATGTAGTCTCATTAACTAGACCATCTTTTCTCTACAGTGAGTGTCTAACTAGTGAGAGTAGTATAATGTATGGACTACATGTATCCATAATATATAGTAGAAGGTGACGGGTTAGGATGTGAAGTATATGTCAAGTAGTATAGTCCCTGTACAAGTCTTGTAGTAGATGTGATGACATACTGTAGGTATATTACCTTATACTGTATTCTGATCTCAAAATATGGTATATATCATACTCTATAGGACAATACAAACTTGATGGAAGACTTGACCATAGCACTCAAGTGATAGGACATAACCTGTACCTGTGGGGTGGGAATGAAATACCTCAAGTACACAAATAATGATGAGGAAGAGAAGACTAACATCACAGATTGCAATATTCAACATTACCTCTGGTGTATGGAACTCTAGACCAACCAATGGCATTCCCCCTCTAGGGGTGAAAGGGTACTTATGCACTTCATCAACTGACAAAATTTATTATTTCGGTGGTTTTTGTAATCACGACTTTTTGTTACCATAACAGTCTCCATGAGTTAAATACTTTACCTCAACTGGACCCAACTACAACCTACTGATGACAATATAACAGTGATGAAGAGAGGCCATGGTGGTATTATGTCAAGTGAACAAGCAGGACATCATTGTCTTTTAGTTTATTGGAGGTCTGGATCTCCACCCTTTATACAATTACACAAGCTCAATATTATCAGGTAGATGATGATGTAGCAACTACTAATGAACAAAAATATATATGACCTGACAACAGGTAATAACATTAATATATCATGTTATATTATCAGATATCACTTATTACAGTCAGTGGTACACTGCATGTAATTATATATGATATATTAATATTATATGTTCTCTGTATAGTATATTAATATTAACATTATATAACTGTAATACATATAAATTAAAATAAGAAATATATTAATATATTTCTATTATCATAACATTATCTTTGTAGTTAATAATTCAGTAATATTAATCGTCATTATTAAGTTTGATACTATTGGGTCTGTAATTTTTAAAGTTTTTTTTTATTAAAATGGTAGAAATGTGATTGTTATGATAATTAAAACAAGATTTAAATTGAAAAAAAAAGTGTTCTATAATGGTTTATAAGATACTGACTAAGTGCTATATAAAGATTGTACAATTAACAACAGTATCTATAGAGGATCTATAGCTATAGAATGTAGATAAGCAAGCCACTAAGTTTATCAGTTATACCCAATTTTATAGAACTGGTTAATAAAAATAATTGGTTATTATATATCTGTGATTATATACTGTGGTTTAACTTCATTTGTGTTCTTGAAAGTTTCATACAACACATTATATTAACTTTGCTGAAGTGAGCATATATAATATACAATTACTATTAAACTCAACATGGTATAAAAACCATTATAGGAATACCTGACATGTACTATAGGTAGTAATAATACATTTTACCGGAATCATTGTTATCATGATGATTTATCTAACTATTATTATGTATAAGTACATGATGATGTGTGTCTCCTTTTAGGTCAATGGATCATACCTGGATTTTTGTTTATTGGGGGAAAACAATGTATGCAAACCTAATAATAGCTTTGTTATGGAAGCAGTAAACAATACAGAGCAATCATCTTTGGTGGTATAGTTGAAGACACAACATCTAAGACAATCTATATACTGGATATCTCAACAAATACAGTGGTAAATTATATATCCTTCATACACGAACTTATAACATTTTATAATAATGAGTGTCGTTGAGTTTTTTGTCTATCTAGCACGTGGCTAACTATAGCTAAACCTGACCTAGTACGACAATGGCCAGAGGAAAGATTATTTCAAGCTGCAGTAGGTACAACTTGATCAATATCCCCTATACTAGTACATGATAGGTGGATTTATTGGACAAAGAACATAATTAAGGCTGTTGGATACGGATATTAATGAGAAAATCATTGACAAAAGGGTAGTAATTGTAAGATACCTCTAATTTATTATACAATGATAGTTACGAAATTAGTACATGTACCTGTCCATATATTTGAAGTAGAATAAATCTATTCATTTACACATGATATAGTATAATATGTTGTTATCTTATTGTTATCTTAATTAGTACTTTGTACAAAATGACAGTTAATTAAACTAGAGATTATAAAATAATGACCTTAGACTGTGGAATTAGGTTCACTTGAACCACAGTTATTACAGTTTTTTGTGTGTATTGGGTTTCACTAGGAATGTATTTTATTTAATAAAATTAAGGGTATAATTAAAATTAAATTCTCCCTTGCATTTATTCCCTGGACTAAAAAGTTTAACAAGCAAAAGCTGGTAAAAACATGATAGTAAGATAATTATAAAAGTAATATAAAGAAAAAATATTAAAAATATTTACTTTGTAAGTAGTTTTGTGTGATTTAACCCTTTGAACAATTCCAAGTAAGTAGTTTAAAAAAATAATTACGAAAGCTCAAATCTTAAACAAAAAATAAATTCATTTTAACAATTTAGTGGAAATGAGGATTACTAGGAAAGTGAATTTTGGAATTCAATTGTAATTGTTGTAGTAAGTCAACAACCAAAATTACATAGGATAATTTGCAAAATTCTACTCCATGTAACATCAGTAAACTAAATTAGGTTAAAATGCAATTTAATTTTACCAAAAATGATGTAATAAATTTATGTCCATTATAGATTAATCATGATCTGTCACTAGAGATGTACCACTTCATCATTTCGGGACCCATTGGTGGGTTAAATAGTTGTAGGAGGTACCCACAGTTTCAAGAGTTTTTATCAATCCCCAAATATAACAATGTTAATTGAGAGGTAAGTAAGTCTACAACACAAATATATATTACATTGATAATAAAAAAGAACAAATGGGAATTTAGGTTAAGGTTTAAGAGGTAGGTAGAGGTAAATAATGGATAAAAACCCTATTTTCCTTTCCTTTGAATTTCCTTTGAATAGTTGGTAGGTGGGTAAATTTGATTGTATTATATATTATAAGAACTAACTGTAATGACATTAGTTTAAAAGTTTATGAAGTATACAAATAGAAATGTTACTCATGTCAATATTTTAACCCAAAGGTATAGATTTTAGTAGAAGTATCATAAGAAACCAAAATATTTCCTTTTATATGCTTCAGTCCCGTCTATATTAAATGGAGTTGTAAATGTATGTAACATTTGCAATGGTAGTATTGTTTAGTTTTAGGGGAATTACATGAATATGTAAGTAGGGAATGTTAATGTAGGGTAATAGTAATAAAGGTGACCTTGAGTAAATGTATAGTTTATAATCATATTGTATATGAGGAAAAGATAGGGACTTATACGTGGTTTCTAATGTTCTCAATGGGTCAATGGTATAGGGTTTGTCTCAATTAATGCAGAAAGATCCTGGGAGTTCAAAGAATAAGAGATTAAAAATGGAAACAATGATTAAGGAGGGCAGATTTGACCGAATTTCAACCAAAAGACAAGGAAGAAGGAGGGTGAGCTAAAGAAAACTTTTCGCTCTTAGTTGTAACAAAAAAAAAAGAGTTTCCCAAGAGGATATTGACATGAACTCAAAAAGGTAGGATGGATAGATGAAAGGAATAAAGGACAAGAAAAGGGGGAGTAAAGAAAAAATAAGTAAGGGAAGATAAATAAAAAAAAATAGAAAGGATAGTTAATTAATGACTGTTCATGTTT
>NW_024535521.1:0-9857 GCF_016097555.1 Gigantopelta aegis
AATACATTATAACACTCGTCAAAGCTTCTTTGGGGGCTAGTGACTTTCTCAAACTTTGGTGGAACACTGCTCGATCTCATCAGTATTACAGTCTACACATTATTAACTGTATTACTATAATACATTATAACACTCGTCAAAGCTTCTTTGGGGGCTAGTGACTTTCTCAAACTTTGGTGGAACACTGCTCGATCTCATCAGTATTACAGTCTACACATTATTAACTGTATTACTATAATACATTATAACACTCGTCAAAGCTTCTTTGGGGGATAGTGACTTTCTCAAAACTTTGGTGGAAACACTGCTCGATCTCATCAGTATTACAGTCTACACATTATTAACTGTATTACTATAATACATTATAACACTCGTCAAAGCTTCTTTGGGGGCTAGTGACTTTCTCAAACTTTGGTGGAACACTGCTCGATCTCATCAGTATTACAGTCTACACAATAACGTATTACTATAATACATTAATAACACTCGTCAAAAGCTTCTTTGGGGGATAGTGACTTTCCTCACACTTGGTTGGAACACTGCTCAGATCTCATCAGTATTACAGTCTACACATTATTAACGGTATTACTATAATACATTATAACACTCGTCAAAGCTTCTTTGGGGGCTAGTGACTTTCTCAAACTTTGGTGGAACACTGCTCGATCTCATCAGTATTACAGTCTACACATTATTAACTGTATTACTATAATACATTATAACACTCGTCAAAGCTTCTTTGGGGGCTAGTGACTTTCTCAAACTTTGGTGGAACACTGCTCGATCTCATCAGTATTACAGTCTACACATTATTAACTGTATTACTATAATACATTATAACACTCGTCAAAGCAAAGCTTTTGGGGGCTAGTGGACTTTCTCAAACTTTGGTGGAACACTGCTCGTCTCTCATCCGTATTACAGTCTACACATTATTAACTGTATTACTATAATACATTATAACACTCGTCAAAGCTTCTTTGGGGGATAGTGACTTTCTCAAAGTGGTCGAACACGGCTCGATCTCATTAATATTACACAGTCTACACATTCTGTGTGTCCTCTCAATGTTTATACCTATCAGCTTCAATATTTAATCTAGGTGCACAAGTTCTCAATTTAATTATTTCTTTTACATTCTGTGAGTCTATTGGTTTTGTCAGACAGTTTTGTAGTAATACACATTCTTTTATTAAATGTTCATATAGTAATCTGTTTGGCGATGCCACCGGCCTTGGTGCTGTCGTAGTTAAGCCATCGGACATAAGGCCGGTAGGTACTGGGTTCGCAACCCGGTACTGGCTCCCACTCAGCGTGAGTTTTAACGACTCAATGGGTAGGTGTAAAACACCGACTTCTCTCTCACTAACCACTAACTCACTGTCCTGGACAGACATCCCATATAGCTACGGTGTGGGCCCAGGACAGCGTGCTTGGACCTTAATTGGATAAAAGCACGACACTAAGTTGCACTGAAAGGCGATGTCGTTATTGTACTATAGCACTTTGTAACTACGTCACATTCTAGTATTCGTTCTATAATCATATGATAACAACTGACATGGAGATGGGTCGATTTTCATATACAGTTTAATCTAAGCGTATTTAGTTACTGTTTAATATTCGTTAATCAGTTATCTCCATACAGATACAGTTCCTCATATATGGCTTTTAAAATACTATTACTGGTACTACCAAGTTTTATCCAGTTTATATATTCTCAGTTTTCTCATCACAAGTTAGCGTAATCCTTTATAGACTGGACGAATCCATTGCATTAATAGGGGTTCGCAGTTGTTGTTGTTTTGTATTTTGCATAGACTAATGTTTGTATGATCGGCTATGTAAAAACAATGGTGTGATACCTGTAGAAGTTTAATCACTATATATGCCGATTTGTGTATTATCGGCTATGTAAAAACAATGGTGTGATACCTGTATAAGTTTAATCACTATATATGCCGATTTGTGTATTATCGGCTATGTAAAAACAATGGTGTGATACCTGTAGAACTTTAATCACTATATATGCCGATTTGTGTATGCTCGGCTATGTAAAAATCGGTGAGATTTCTACAGAGGTTTAATCACTACATATGCTGATGTTTGAATGTTTTGCTACGTAAAAACAAAAGTGGTGAAATACATACGTTTTCGATAATGAAAGTAATACTCTTATCGTGTTTTGGGCTGTAGATTATTTGTGAGATAACCGTCTGCGGCGCGTATCGAACACGCGTTAGTGGCTGGAGTGAAGTCAGCCCGGTGCCATTACACGCACCTGCTACACAGTGGCGCCCTCTGTCGTCACTACAGGCCGGCAAACATCATCAGCGCCACCAACGGCTTGTCAAGTGCAACAACAAACCGTGCAGAGGGGGATTTGCATTACACAAAGTAATGCTAGAGGGCGATTCACCAGCTTTGTGTGTTACCGACCGGCGATCAGGCATCTACCATCAGGGGCTGCTGCTATCCAACATGGACAACCCGACGATTTTAAAAATCATTTCGGGGAAAGATTATGAAGCCATCACCAGGACAGTAGGGGCCTCCGTCTACCGGCAGTACACCCCCAACCTCGACGTCACGAATTTCATAGGGACACCATAGACGGCAATCTTTCCAACAACCTTTCCTCCAGATTTAGGACTTAGTTGGACTTTAAACTTTTGGCTCCAGTTCTAAAATGTATGTTTATTTTTTTATATAAATAGTCCAACACACTTTATTTTGACAGCCCGTCTAAATTGCGCAAATCGCCAGAAAACGTTTCGGCCCCGCACTCTAATTTTATTTTTTGGGACTTAAGTTTTTCCCAGACATGAAGATTATTCTCCATATTTGGTTTTAGATCTTTGACCTTTTTTAAAATTTTATTGCAAATTCCGACCACCTCCAACTTACCTCCCCTCTCCAAACGGCCTTAACGGGGCCACTCACGTGGACATATAGATCGGACTTTAAACCTTTAGAACTTCGTTCAAAATTTTATGTCGAAATTACTTCTTTTTTAAAATATTATTAAATAGTCCGATCCTCTCTTCTTTCTCTTATTTATTTTTGGACTGTCCTTCTAAAATGCTCCAAATTATATCAATATTCGATCGAACAGTCAATTCTTTTTCTTCTTTTTAAAAAAATTCTATTAACTGTTAAAATTCTGCCCATTTTCAACTCTACCCTAACAACACCCCCCCCCCCCCCCCCCCCCCCCCCCCCCCGGTACAGGTTTTGACACTTAAGAATCACTGATCCTTAGTCAGGGTATCCTAAAGAATATTTTGGCATCAGTTTCATTGATGTACTCAACCATGCTAATTAAACTTCTAAGTAGTGCTAATTAGGGGCGTTCTTAAGTGGACTAAGTACAGGAGCTGACACTTAAGAATGGTGGATCTTAATTAGTACATCAACAGAGAACATTTTGGTGTAGGTTTGATTGGTGTACTCAACCATGCTAATTAAACTTAAAATTTGGGGTATTTTGAGGGGCGGCCCCTCGGATTGGTACAGGAGATGACACTTAAGAATGGCCGTTTGGGGGTCCCACACCTACATATTCCAGGCCTCAGACCTTTTGTACTCGCAATGCTAATTAAACCTCTCTGGACTCCCGGATTATTCAGTGTCAGCTAGACACCGTTGTGTTGAGGGTGTGTTACGAGATCCAGATGTTCACGGCGTGGCCAATAAACGCGTTCATTGTTCACTTCGGTAGAACTCGATAATTCTTTATCGACCTACAGGTCATCGGTGCAAAAAACACAAACAGTTTTACACTCACTGCACAATATAGTGTAGTGCACAATGAAGTGAATAAGTTATCGGACGTAAGGCTGTTAGGTACTGGGTTAGAAACCTAATACCGGCTGTTAATGACTCAGTGAGTAGGTGTACGGTCACTATACCTACTTCTCTCTCATTAACACTTAACCCACTGTCCTGGACAGACAGCCCAGATAGCTGAGGAGTGTGTCCAGGACAGCGTGCTTGAACCTTAATTGGATATAACCACGAAAATAAGCTGCAATGAAATTTTCGAATCAACTTTTTATATTTTTCATAATTTCTTTCTTTTTATATTTTTATTCTTTCTTTCTTTTTGTTCTTCCTTTGTACCTTTGTCTTTCTTTCTTGGTAAGATCTTTAAAAAGCAAACATTTCTATCTTTCTTTTCTTTCGTTTTCTTCTTTGTAAGGCGGGAGGGTGGGTGGGTAGCCCAGTGGTAAAGTGCTCGCCTGATGCACGGTCGGTCTAGGATCGATCCCCATTGGACTATTTCTCGTTTCAGCCAGTGTACCACGACTTGTATATCAAAAGCCGTGGTATGTGTTATTCTGTCTGTGGGATGGTGCTCATAAAATATTAGTGCTACTAATGGAAACATGTAGCGGGTTTCCACTTTCAGACTGTCACAATTACCAAATGTTTAACATCCAAAAGCCGATGATTAATATACCAATGTGATCTAGTGGTGTCGTTAAACAAAAACATAACTTTAACTTTTTTCTTTGTTGTTTATTTCCTTTTTTTAAATATGCACCATCCCACAGACAGAATAGCACATACCATGGCCTTTGATACATCAGTCGTGGTACATTGGCTGGAACGAGAAACAACCCAATATGGTCTACCGACAGGGATCGATCCGAGACTACCGCGCATCAGGCAACGCATTAACACTGATCTACGTCCCGCTCCCTCAAACTCTGCTTTCTTTTTAAAATCGTCATCATCTTGTTGTGTTTGAAGTCTGTGCTGTGTCACTGTATATTTAGAACTACATACTTGAGTGTAATTCAACCCGTCGATGGCGATGTTCTGTTCTAAAGGAGACCAAACGTCACTCTGTGCTATGCAGCAACAGGTGACACACTTTACATCGTTGTAAAGGTCAACCTATCCCATTACACGATACGTTGTGAAAATAAGCTGCATTAACCTTCAATGTCACACACACATATTGTTAAGCATTTAAGTCGAGTGTGCTACATACTAATTATATCTGTGTGTATGTGTATGTTCGAGTCTCTGTGTGTTGCATGTATGTATGTATTGATGTATGAAAATCTATATACTGTATGTATGTCGAGGTTGACTGTTACATGCATAGATATTAACGCACTGGCGCAGGGGATAATTAAATCCTTTCTGGCCTCACAGATTGTCTCATGCCGTTGCTGGGACTCGAACCTGTGGCACCGAATCGCCCGCAAATTGCAAGACTAACCACGATGCGCTCTGAGCTATTGAGGCATCCATAAAAAAGAATGCTCTTTAACTCAGCCACATGCATGGGGCCTACAATCTACGCGGTCGATCCCTCTTACGTGCACGAAATAGTGGGCAGACCTGGCACTGGCTAGTATGTATTGATGTATGAATATCCATATATTATAAGTATATCGAGGTTGACTGTTAGGTAGATATGACAGATATATTAACGCACTGGCGCAGGGGATAATTAAATCCTTTCTGGCCTCACAAATTGTCCCATGCCGTTGTTGGGACTCGAACCTGTGGCACCGAATCGCCCGCAAATTCCAGACTAACCATGTATGTATGTATGTACACGTGTGTCTCTTGCAGTGTTGCATGTCAGTATCTTTGTGTATGTATGTATGTAGTATGTACACGTGTGTGTTTGTGTATGTATGTGGAAATGTGTGTATTGTGTTGTATATGGATGCCTTCAAATCAAATCCCATAGATGACAATAAATATATGTTTACAAAAACTGCTATACACAGCGTGTCAATCAACATAATACACAAGGGATATAAGATAGCCACCCCTCACCTTCAACTCAAATCAGACCAATTGGGGGTTCAGCTTGAGTTTCAGATATAACGGGAAATCATTTTGATTACATTAGGTCTGCACAACAATTGTCACAATATTTTTAACGAGACCTCTCACATGTTTGAAGCACAAAATTGTTTTATTCTCTGAGCGAGAGTGACGTGCAACACATAAACATCTGGTCACTCGGTGAATACGGTTACGATTACGATTATTTTCTCGTTGTGTTTCCTGCATACTTTCTGTGGATTCTTGCACGGGCATTCCTTGGTTGCAATATATTGACTACGACAACACGGTATGACTCGTTCCATCGAGTGGTACTAACTAAACACCTGTACATTCCAGTCAGGACCCTACTACGACAACACAGGGTATGACTAGTTCCATCGAGTGGTACTAACTAAACACCTATAGACTCCAGACAGGACCCTAATACGACAACACAGGGTATGACTCGTCCCATCGAGTGGTACTAACTAAACACCTGTACACTCCTGTCAGGACCCTAATACGACAACACAGGGTATGACTCGTTCCATCGAGTGGTACTAACTAAACACCTATAAACTCCAGTCAGGACCCTAATACGACAACACAGGGTATGACTCGTTCCATCGAGTGGTACTAACTAATCACCTATACACTCCAGTCAGGACCCTAATACGACAACACAAGGTATGACTCGTTCCATCGAGTGGTACTAACTAAACACCTATAGACTCCAGACAGGACCCTAATACGACAACACAAGGTATGACTCGTTCCATCGAGTGGTACTAACTAAACACCTATAGACTCCAGACAGGACCCTAATACGACAACACAGGGTATGACTCGTTCCACCGAGTGGTACTAACTAAATACCTATAGACTCCAGTCAGGACTCCAGTCAGGACCAGTAAAGTAGGTTGGGGGCCGGTCTAAGTAGATCAGGGCCGGGTCAGTAGGACGTTGCACACGGCACAGTAGGCCAGTCTAAGTAGGTCAAGGTCAGTCTAAGTAGGTCAGGGCCGGGTCAGTAGGACGTTGCACACGGCACAGTAGTCCGTGACGGCATCAAGGTCAAGGTCAGTCTAAGTAGGTCATGGTCAGTAGGACGAGGTCACGTGACAAGGCCGTGACGTCATCAAGGTCAAGGTCACGGAAAGTAGGTCATGGCCCCATACAGGCCCCCTTACTACTAGGACCCTAATACGACAACACAGAGTATGACTCGTTCCATCGAGTGGTACTAACTAAACACCTGGGCCCGGTAACACAAAGCACTCGTAACACTTACGTCAGATGTACGCCACATATTATGTATGGTGTACGTCTGACGTAAGTGTTACGAGTGCTTTATGTTACAGGGCCCAGGTGCACACTCCAGACCGAACCCGAACGCCCGTGGATTCTTGTAGAAAGTAAAAGCAGAGAGGCAGCACATTAAATGAGTTGCATTTTATTTCAGACGTCGTGTGTCGGCTGATAGAAATCAGTCACAAGGTGAAGTCCAAGTCGTATTCTCCGTACAGCAACTTCCGGGTTGGTGCCGCCATTCTCACCACAGACGGCACCATCTTCACAGGTGAGTGGTCTCACGCTGCACTTCAACACGTTCTTTCTTTCTTTATTATTATTATTATTATTTTATTTTTTTTGGTGGTGTTTTCGAACATCTTTTATTTGTTTCTTGTTTGTTTATATTTATTTTCGTGCTTATATCCAATTAAGGTTCAATCACGCTGTCCTGGGCACATACCTCAGCTATCTGAGCTGTCTGTCCAGGACAGTGTTAGTGATCAGTGGTTAGTGGTTACTGAGCAGGGCCTCCACGAGTCCAACATATTTGAGTCGATTTATCGAGGGTCAAACTCGACCCGGTCCCGAGTACCTGACACTTACACTAAATAATAATGAAACTAAGGAATAAAGTGACATATTTGAGTCGATTTATCGAGGGTCAAACTCGACCCGGACCCGAATACCTGACACTTACACTAGATGATAATGAAACTAAGGAATAAAGTGAAATAGCATTGTGCATCTTAATTCCAGCGCTGAACATGGATGCCAAATCATGCCATTGTATTTAATTGTACACATTCTCATAACCCTGTAATGTAACCGTTACCGGCTGCCAAATGACGTTAAAAATATAATTAAATGACAATACTCTTCCTTGCACGGTGCTTGAACCTTAATAGGATACAGGCACGTTGCTATGTTATCCTCTCCTATCCTGTTCCTTGCACGGGTACTCGAGTTCTGTGAACGGACTCGAGTCTTGCTACACTGGGGCCGTGACCGAGTACTCGTGGAGACCCTATTAGTGAGTGAGAAGTCGCTACAACGTCCTTTTCGCGGTTTTCGTTCGTAGGATCGAACCCCTACAGTGGACGAATTCTCTCATGGCTTTCTCCGTCCCGACCAAGACCAAAGTGTTTAACGTGCACATTCAGAGCAAGCTGTTGTAGCGCACGCCCATCCTGGGCACATGTGTCGGCCTCAGCCGGCTTCTCCGTCCAGGACAGGAAAGGGTTGGGGAAGGAGGAAGAGGGACCAACTGCACTGGCAGGTGCAAGGGAGCACCAGCAGTCCGGCAGCAGCCGGTAACAGGTGGAGGGTGGTATGGTGCTATGTAATTTGGAATATCCCGTTTTGGTGAAGGAAATTGTGCGCAATTTTTAACGGTCGGTCTAAAGGAAAAGGTAGTCCAAACCAGTGCCCCACGACTGGTATATCAAAGGCCGTCGTGTGTGTTGTCTGCGGAGAAGTGCATATAAAATATCTCTAATGGAAAAACAAAATAGCGGAGTTTTTCTAACACTACCGTAAATGTAAGAATTACCAAATATTTCATATTTAGTAGCTGATGAATAATTAATGAATGTGCTCTAGTGGTGTCGTTAATGTGGAAAGCTAATTTTCGGATAATCACTGTTTCAGGTTGCAATGTTGAAAACGTGTCGTACGGACTGGCGATCTGCGCGGAGAGGACCGCCATTGTGAAGGCCGTGTCGGAGGGCTACCGGGAATTTTCCGCAATCTCCATAGCCAGGTGAGAGAGACACGGGAAGTCCGCGTTTTATATCTTAACCTTCAGTTTTTAAATATGTTAAAGGGAATTCTCCGCCATCTCCATAACCAGGTGAGAGAGACACGGGAAGTCCGCGTTTTATATCTTAACCTCAGCTTTAAATATGTTAAAGGGAATTCTCCGCCATCTCCACAGCCAGGTGAGAGAGACACGGGAAGTCCGCGTTTTACATCTTAACCTTCAGTTTTTAAATGTGTTAAAGGGAATTCTGCGCCATCTCCATAGCCAGGTGAGAGAGACACGGGAAGTCCGCGTTTTACATCTAAACCTTCAGCTTTAAATATGTTAAGGTCTCACTACACAGATGTCATCTGCCATTGAAACCCATGTTAAACTGCCCAACTTCAAGCGAAGATTGCCCATAGAACGGGTTCTCGTTGGCACTAACAACATACACCATTGCAAACATACATTATATAAGCATTTATTTTCACTCCAAAATTGAGAACATTTCCGTCTCAGTTTTTTGCTATATGACCGCATCTGGCTGTAGTACCGGTCCGAATAGGTGGTTCATTAACCGATTCACTCCGGCTGTCACTTGCGCTATATACCCATGTCCCAAAAGGTCGATGCACAATATTACAAAATAACATGGGCAAAATACAGCCAGAAGGCTTACCATTAAACATACATATTGTTTTAATTCTTCACCATTTGCTAGAAGTGAATATGTGACCCATAACATGTGTCCCAATTAGGAACTATGGTGGACCGTGATGAATGAACTGTCACCCGGAAGTGATCTGTGTAGTGAGACCTTAAAGTCTAGTGACCGATTTTGTCAAACTTGGTTTGAAGTCAGTTTGATAATTTGGGTCATTTACACCATGAAAAGCTATACTAGAGCCATGTAACTTATGAACTCTAACCAATACACCAAAAGATAGATGCACCATACCATGCAATAAAACTTCATATCACATTGTTACTCCTTGGTCATCCACACAATAGATGGTCATCAAACAAG
>NW_024535522.1:0-12318 GCF_016097555.1 Gigantopelta aegis
GAAGCAAACACAAACATACACAACCACACACGCAGAGAGAGTGAGAGAGAGAGAGAGGTAGAGAGAGAGAGAGAGAGAGAGAGAGAGAGAGAGAGAGAGGGAGAGAGAGAGAATTAGTATTAACATACTCTTGAGCTGTTAATTTACAATGAAAGGCACTGTTGGATTTTTCATAACATCATCAATTATCGTCTATCTTACCCGGCACTTATTTTTCTTTCAAGGGGCTAATATAACAGGGTCCCGTTCCACTAAGTGATCTTAGCTCAAATATCACCTTATAATACGTGTTACTGTTCACTCTTGACACTGTCAGATAAATACTCCTTACAACATAATTATAATATATATATAAATAATACTTAATTTAACACGAAGAAAAATGTAATTGTTTTACCACTTTCAGCCGACAGCAGGGGGAAAACTCCACCAATAATTCCTACAAGCAGACGAACAATCCATTGTACGTCAGCCGCCATGACACCCAGTTAACAGATGAACAAGGAAGTCAATGGAACATTGTCAGACCTGTAAAGATACCCGGAGAAGTAACTACTATTTTCATTGGACTGTAACTCGAAGACTGCACTGTTCAGTAAATACCGCATACGCTACTGCACGCTTAAAGTGTGTTAACTAACACCGCCTTTAAGTAATAAAATATGTTTTGATAGTATCGAGTCGAAACCTCTTCACAGTTGTGTTGCTTATCTAGTGCACATTTTGACACTGTCGAATTTTATCATGCTCTAAATTTAAAGTATTAAGTATTTGTTGTTGAGCATTTTTGTTTTTCATTGTTTACAAGACAGAGATACACAATATATTATTAACTAACACCGTGTTTAAGTAATAAAATATGTTTTAATAATTCAAACTCTTTTTACAATTGTGTTGTATATCTAGTGCACGTTCTGACACTGTCGAATTTTATCAAGCTCTGACGTAAAAATATTAAGTATTTCCACGAAGATATTTGGTTTGATTTTTAATTGTTTACAAGAAAGAGATGCACAATATATTATTATGTTAGTACGCACAGAGGTTGGTGGCATCCTATTAATTCATTTCAAATTATTTTCGTGCTTATATCCAATTAAGGTTCAAGCACGCTGTCCTCGGCACACACCTCAGCTATCTGGACTGTGTGTCCAGGACAGTGGGTTAGTTGTTACTGGTTAGTGAAAGAGAAGAGGGTGTAGTGGTTACCCATTGAGTAGTTAAAACTCGCTCTGGGTGGGAGCCGGTACCGAGCTGTGAACCCAGTACCTTCCAGCCTTATGTCCGTGTCTTAACCACGACACCACCAAGGCCGGTGATGACATCTTAGAAGTTTGTTTTAATTAGCGTTTTTTTATGTGTTAAAATAACCAGCCATGATTGTGTACCGGTTAATCCATCACACCCTGGTACCAACTCACAACAAGGGCGAACATTCAAGGCTAAACGAAGGGATATAGGGCCATAACACCGTACCTCCTCCCCCCCCCCCCCAATAACTAACCATTAACCAGTCCCTTCTCTCCCCAATCACTAACCATTAACCCGTCCCTTCTCCCCTCCCAATCACTAACCATTAACCAGTCCATTCTCTCCCCATTTACTAAACATTAACCCGTCCCTTCTCTCCCCAATCACTAACAGGTAACCTGTACCTTCTTCCCCAATCACTAACCATTGACCAGTCCCTTCTCACCCCAATCACTAACCAATAACCCGTACCTTCTCACCCAATCACTAACCAGTAACCCGTCCCTACCCCTAATCACTAACCAGTAACCAGTCCCTTCTCTCCCCAACCACTAACCAGTAACCCGTGACTTCTCTCCTCAGTCACTAACCATTATCCCGGCCCTTCTCTCCACAATCAATAACCATTAACCCGGCCCTTCTCTTCCCAATCACTAACCATTAATCAGTCCCTTCTCCCCCTCCAATCACTAACCATTAACCAGTCCATTCTCTCCCCAATTACTAAACATTAACCCGTCCCTCCCAATCACTAACCAGTAAACAGTCCCTTTTCTCTCCAATCACTAACCATTGACCAGTTCCTTGTCTCCCCAATCACTAACCAGTAACCGTGCCTTCTCTCCTTTATCACTAACCATTAACCAGTCCATTCTCTTCCCAATCACTAACAAGTAACCCGCCCCTTCTCCCCTCCAATCACTAACCGGTAACCTGTCCCTTCTCTCCCCAATCACTAACCAGTAACCCGCCCCTCCCAATCACTAACCAGTAACCAGTCCCTACTCTCCAATCTCTAACTATTAACCAGTCCCTTTTCCCCAATCACTGACCAGTCCCTTCTCCCCAATCACTAACCATTAACCAGCCTCTGCTCTCCCAATCACTAACCAGTAACCCGTGCCTTCTCTCCCCAATCACTAACCATTAACCTGTCCCTTCTCTTCCCAATCACTAACCAGTAACCCGCCCCTTCTCCCCCTCCAATCACTAACCAGTAACCTGTCCCTTCTCTCCCCAATCACTAACCAGTAACCCACCCCTTCTCCCCCTCCAATCACTAACCAGTAACCTGTCCCTTCTCCCCCCAATCACTAATCAGTAACCCGCCCCTCCCAATCACTAACCAGTCCCTACTCTCCCCAATCACTAAAAAATAACCAATCCTTCTCCCCCAATCACTAACCATTAACCAGTCCCTTCTCCCCAATCACTAACCAGTAACCAGTCCCTTCTCCCCAATCACTAACCATTAACCAGCCTCTGCTCTCCCCAATCACTAACCGTTAACCTGTCCCTTCTCCCCAATCACTAATCATTAACCAGTCCCTTCTCCCCAATCACTAACTATTAACCAGTCACTTCTCTCCCCAATAGCTAACCATTAACCAGTCCCTTCTCTCCCCAATCACTAACCATTAACCAGTCCCTTCTCTCCCCAATCCTAACCATTAACCAGTCCCTTCTCTCCCCAATCACTAACCATTAACCTGGCCCTGTCCTAGCTGAATGCGAGCACAACACATCATCATGATTGAACCATAATGGGATATAAGTACAATAAATAGAAAAAAAGAATAAATGTGTAAACACATGGTAACTACTACGTTACACTTTGGTCTTTAGAATGAAAGAAATAACTAATAATTTAACCGATTTGCTTCTTGGTGCGTGATGCGCTGTAATATATTTGTTTTGACCTGTGCTCCATGGCAAAATGAGGCCTCCCCCAGGATCAATACCTGAAATTTGTTTTATACATTATTTATTTAGTTATTTAGTTAGTTAGTTAATTAGTTAGTTATTTTATCTTATCTTATTTTATTTATTTAGTTTAGTTAGTTATTTGTTTGTTTGTTTGTTTGTTTGTTTGTTTGTTTACTTTATTATTTTGTTTTTAGTTAAAAGCGATTTATTTTGACCGATTTATCAAACCAGGAAGTTAGAACTAGAGCACGCCAAGAAATGACATCTATAAATAGCACACGTAACAATTCAAATATTATATACTACTACCAGGACTGCAGGCTAAACTAAACTAAAAACCAAACCCTGTAACAAAGTTATGTTATGTCAAGTTTGTACCTGGAGGACTTTCTTTAAAGGAAGGGAATGTTTTATTTAACGGCGCACTCAACACATTTAATTTACGGTTATATGGCGTCGGACATATGGTTAAGAACCACACAGATATTGACGGAGGAAATCCGCTGTCGCCACTTCATGGACTACTCTTTACGATTAGCAGCAAGGGATCTTTTATATGAACTATCCCACAGACAGGATATCACATACCACGGCCTTTGACGTACCAGTCGTGGTGCACTGGTGTTGCGAGAAATAGCACAATGGGCACACCGACGGGGACGATTCCTGACCGACCACACATCAATCCAGCGCTTTACCACTGGGCCACGTCCCGCCCCCTTGTTTAAAGTGTTCACACACCACGATTAGCAAGTAGTCAGTATGTACCTTTTATTTTAAAGTATCGTCATTAACACGCTAACCAGCTAAAGCTAAAATACTCAAGTGAAACCCCAGAAAGGCGGGTGTGTGGGGGGTGGGGGGGGGATGGGGTGGAGCAAGCGACGCCCCTATTTGATTCGATAATCATTTTGTATACCCTCCCCTCAAAACTATTGTTTTTAGATTACACTTCACCATTCACTTTCGCATGCATTACAGAATAATTTCTATGTCAGAATATATTGTGAAAAATACGTCGCAGCGTGCAACTTGCACAATTATTATTTACTAAAAATCACAAGTAACTTCAAACCAAATGACCATGTAATAAAGAAGTCAACCCTCTTGGCCAATTAAAACTCCTGTTATATGCAGAGTGAATTAGAATCAAGAACTGAAATGAAGTGAATTGACAGAACAAATATAATTTATATATACCGTGACGGATGATTCTCCAGTGAAAATTCCACCACCATCACAACAACCACCACCACCACCACCACCAACAACAAAATTTAAAAAAACAAACAACGCCGCCCCCCCCCCCCCCCCCCCCCCCCCCAACAAACCTTCTAGCAATATCAACAAACGAAGAAGTTAATGTTTTAGGTTTGAATATCCACCCCAGGCCTGTAAATAGGGCCTAAATTTACTAGCTTGTAGAAATAAGTATGATCTTATCAACAACAATAATGTAAATGTTTTACCAGTTTCAGCCGACATCACAAATAATATCCCGCTAAGAACTGCAATGAGCAGACGACATGTACACCTTACGTACGCCATGACACCCAGTCAACTCGACCAGGAAGTAAGACAAACCTATTTGTGAAGATACCCGGAGGTAACGAGTTCTTTGTACTACACCTGAGCTGTAATTCGCTAACAATACAACCACACGATGAACTTCAAACTACTTACATCCTTGGATGATGAAATGTGTGGGGCTTCTTTTTTTTCTTTCTGTTTCAAATTATTATTTGAATTATTACTGAAAATGTATTATTGTCTCTTGGTTATTGATATAATTTGACGTCTATAGCAGTTATCAATAGTACAATTGCCTTTAGCTGTTAGTGTTAAAAATGGTGACCTGTTAGTTGTGTATAACAGGGGCGAATCCAGGATTTTGTTAAGGGGGAGGTCACAAAATTTTAAAAGTTTCAGTTCGTCGAAATGGCTGTTCAAGTAGTGTTGTGAAGCGACTATTCGCATATTACCTTATCTGCTACTGTACGAAGAAGAAAGGTGGTTATATTTTTTTCAGAAGATGGGGCATTGCACAAAAAAAGTGCTGGTGGGTTCGCACGTACCACATCCTAGCCCGCATTGGCCATGTTCGTTTGCTTTCTTTTTATTTTTAAAAAATAAATAATTTCATGAAACTAAATAGGAAATGTTTTTTTTTTATTTATTTTTTAGAAACAACAAACGTTTTATTGGGTACAGGGCCCGCGGAGTGTATTTGAAAGTACGGATGTGGGTACTGTTAGTTCAAAAGTCGGGGTGGGTGGGTGTATGAAAATGCATCTATTTGAGGAGAAAATTGAGATGTCAAAATAGTGCCTATTCAGTGTGAAAAAAGATCACATACTTTCAGAATTTGATAACTTAATTAAGAATTAAATGTAAATTAATCAGGTCGCGGCCCTACGTGTATTGACATATATGCGAATATATTTCGTCGACACACCAGAATAATACTGACATAAGTATTCATAATTATCAAACCAAAAACGTTCAACTGCAACTTTCAACTGAAGACTGTCCAGAGTTCTAAAATGAAAACCGTGAAGTACAGCCCACCCTTCACTAGCACAGCACGTCAACAGCGCGTCGACAGTGAAAAATCCACTTTCATTCATTCATTTTTCATTCATTTCAATGTATTTTCGTGGGGGGGTTTTCCAATTAAGGTTCAAGTACACTGTCCTGAGCACACACCTAAGTCATCTGGGCTGCCTGTCCAGGACAATGGGTTAGTTGTTAGGGAAAGAGAAGTTGGTGTAGTGGTCTTACACCTACCCATTTCAAATCGCCTCCGTCCTGGATAGGAAAGGGTTTGGGGACTAGGAGTGTAAGAGGGGGTCGCCCGCGCTGGCATGTGCAAGAGACCACAAGCAGCCCGACCAGGGTCACCCACTTTCTATGAAAATGCACTGAACTTTGCACAAGGCAGTGACTATATAAATGTGAAAAATAATTCCTGTGGATTGGATGTTCACTTTTGGTAGTCATAGCTTTATTATATGGATGTTTGTAAGTATACTATAGTACTATATTGTTAACACAACTGATCCAACCAAACAAGTCTAACCAGAAAGCAAATAACTACCAGTTTAGAATATCCCAACTAATGTCTTTTTTCTTTCTTTCTTTTTTCTTCTTCTTCTTTTTTTTTTTGGAGGAGGGGTGTCTCTCTTTTTTTTATTTTGTCCTTTTTTGTATCCATCACAACCACAGGGAAGACGTGATGGATATTTTTTAATATCAATGTATTACAGTTGATTAATTGTTTATTACACAAAATTATCATATACCATTAAACCAAAATGACTGAAATTGATACTTTACAGAGAGAGAGAGAGAGAGAGAGAGAGAGAGAGAGAGAGAGAGAGAGAGAGAGAGAGAGAGAGAGATGGGTGGGCCATTTAAGGAAAAGACGCATTTAATCGCTAAAATTTGTAAATTTGGTTGATGTATTTACACCGAGTGCAGAACAAATCACTCCGAAATCTAAACTGTAAGCTAGGCGTGGGTAAAGAGTAAGGTAAATTAAAGTTATATATGTAGTAGTTAAATCTTAAAAGGAATTCTGCGATGATTTATTAATTAAAATATGCCTTCCATTACACACACAACACACACGCGCGCACACACACACGCACGCGCGCACACACATACACACGCACACACGCGCACACACTTACACACACACACACACACACACACACACATAGATGCACACACGCGTGCGCATAGACATTAAGCATGTATATAACAACCGAAATACAAACACACACAAAAAATATTAGTATAAAATTCTGTCCAAATATTGCCTGGCTACATGTTACATAAATTATGATACACAGCCCACTTTGTTTGAAATTTATGGTGTAAACGTTTACTGTGATGGACGTTTCGTTCAATTATATATCTTGATTTTAGAACATATTTGAAATGTTTAATATTTGGTAATGTATCCGTTACTTTACATGTGTAAATAAAGAACTCTGAAAGTAATAAAAAGAGATAAAAAAAGAAGCATCTGTTATTGTTTTATTATTTTCGCCAAGAAGAATTAATTCGACATCAAGACCCAACTAATGTCGTGTCAAAACAACCTTCAAACAGCAGTGGAAAAGATGCTAGTCAATTGAAACCGGCCTCGGTGGCGCAGGGGTTAAGCCATCGGACTACAGGCTGGTAGGTACAAGGTTCGCAGCCCGGTACCGGCTCCAACCAGAGCGAGTTCTTAAGGGCCCAACAGGTAGGTATAGTATAGTATTTTTTACAGGTACCCCATACATGTTTCAAGCACAAGGTTACTTGGCACAGTGGTACTAGATGAAATAAAATTGCATACATTTTTTGCCCAGATGAAACTATTTCTTTGTTACACTTCTTTGTTCAATTCTCTATCAAAAGTTGCGTGCATCTCGAACTTTGACCCAACCGGAAGTTATTTGGTTTAGTACTACCTGTAAGGCCACTACACAATCTCCTCTCTCCCTAACCACTAACCAACTAACCACTAACCCACTATCCTGGACAGACAGCCCAGATAGCTGAGGTGTTGCCTAGGACAGTGTGCTTGAACCTTAATTGGATATAAGCACGAAAATAAGTTGAAATGAAATTAAGTGAACTGAAGCAACTTCATTTAATTACACGTTAAATACATTTTCTTGTTTTTGAAAATATATATTAGGAAGTAAAATAAACTTTGAGCTATTACAAACATTAGGACGACAAGAAGAAGGAAATGTTTTATTTAACGGCGCACTCAACACATTTTATTTACGGTTATATGGCGTCGGACATATGGATAACGACCACACATATATTGAGTTAGGAAACCCTCTGTCGCCACTTCATGGGCTACTCTTTTCGATTAGCAGCAAGGGATCTTTTATATGCACCATCCCATAGACAGGATAACACATACCACAGCCGTTGATATGTCAGTCGTGGTGCACTGTCTGGAACAAGAAATAGCCCAAATAGGCCCACCGACGGTGATCGATCCAAGACCGACAGCGCATCGAGCAAGCGATTTATCACTGGGCTACGTCCCGCCCCTAGGACGACAAGAAACACAACGGATATACAGACACTGGTGTTCTAAACAAGGACATGTATTTAATATGTCACTTTACGTGTTAAACAGACTCTGTTAGTCTGAACACCTTTACAGTAGTAGCAAACTCTGGACAGTCCCTTTAAACAAACGTTCTTTTTCCTTCTTTTAAGTAGCCAGCGAACTTACACTTGCGTAGGAAGCGGGGGGGGGGGGGGGGGGGGGGGGGGCAGGGGAGGGAGGGGGCACGTGCCGTCTAATTTGTAGCAGCATAGCAGCAGCGATGGTTTTCATAATATATTAATACATGTATTTATATATATAATTAGAGAATAACTAACGAGCTATGAGCAATTACGGAGTATCTGTCCCGAGTGAATTAATGTTGTAAACCCGAGCATCTGGCGAGGGACAGATAATCCGTAATTCCTCGTTGTGAGTTGGTTATTCTCTTTTCTACCCATTGTCAATCTTTAACGTTTTTAAAAGTGTATTTACGTTCCCGCTGCTGTAACAAGCTTACCAGCCATAACAATATATTCATACACGCCGTTACCGGTGCACACATAACAGTATCCACAGAAGAATAGTTAAAAAAACACTCAAAATAATAACACAAAAACACAATATTGGTACATATATAGTGTTTTATTAATTTTTGAAAATGATCACAGTAATATTGCCATATAAACACACGAGCACACGAGCGTACATATGCACACACACACACACACACACACACACACACACACGCACACACAAACTCAATCAAGAAACCGTCAGTCGTAAGCAGGGCACACAATGCAAAACCATTTTTAGTTTAAAACATCCAAATTAGTTCTTTTCAAATTGTTATTATGGAAGAAATGGTCGGCGTTATGAAAAACGAATACAGAAAATGGGGTAACAACAAATGAAGCAATGAAGTTAGAAAGGTATTGGTCGCAAGAAAAAACACAGAAACAACTCGAAAATAACAGAACAGTGCGTGACCCTTGACATGTCCTAGTTTTAGCAGTTTGTTGCACATGGCTTACATGTGATTGCATGCTGTACAATTTAATCGGAAACCGAATCGGACAGTATACATCGCCGTTTAGCCGGATTTTTAAAAGTGTTTTGATGTTCGTGATTGTTTTCATCGTTGCTTTTGGCGTTGGTGGTAATGTTGAAAACACCACCGTAGATGGGAGCTGAACACAAGACTGTGTATCATGTTGGATATCTCGTGTGTGTGGGACATCTCGCGTGTGTGCGACGTCACAGACATTGACACGTTTGACACAGTTATTGCTGGTACCGAGTATAATGCATTTTCCTTCGATATTGATGTTGAATTCGTAAGAATTTTGCAAAGTGTCTGGTGCTGTTCATCTGTAATATGCGAATATGAATTTATTGAATGAATATTTTTGTGTCCAGAAAGTTGCATTATTTGATCAGCAGGTATATCTTTGCTGATTAATAGTTTTTATCAGTGACGATAGTTTGTTTCTACCGAGTGGCTGTTTTTTTAACCACATTTCGCCAGGTTTCAGTACACCAAGTGTGTGCGTTGCCAAACAAAAGGGATCTTCATCTCTGGAGAAATTACATGGTCTTAGATCGCGGAATAGTTTGTACAGACTAACGGGACATTTCTCGGGATCATCGGGCACTGCCCATGCTTTAGGAGTGACGACACGAGCGCCTGTAGGATTGTCTCCGGTCCGTGTTTTAGACTGTCTTTCAAGATACTCGATGTATTCATGGCCTTCGGAATCTTGTTTTAATGTTACATCACCCCAGGTCATTCGTCTGTGGGGAAGTGATGATCGCAGGCCGAAGTCAATCATATTGTTCCACCAAAGTGTGTTTAAAATTTATTGTGGTGTTTGTGGTCCTAACTGAGCTGCCTCGCTTAATTTTTGTATTTTTTCATCGGATATTGGGGCTGCACGATTGGGTAAGTTTCCTTTATATATAATTTTATGTATATGTAAACAATTTAATCACGCACACACACACACACACACACACACACACACACACACACACACACACATATATATACACACACACATATATATATATATATATATATATATATATATATATATATATATATATATATATATATCCGTGAATTTTCGTATCGTAACACAATACGTATAGTTTGTAGTAATTGTTTGACAGATGAATGAAAGCATGAATGAACAAAAAGTAGTCCCGGCAGTATGTATTTGCCAATCAAATCTTGTCTTTATAAAGCCAGCCAATCAGTGGCTGTAGAAGCAATCTGCACACTGTGCACAGATTGAAGAAATATTACCCCGTATATTTGAGCACATATGGATTACAAATGTGAATACACAACGGCACAATGTACGCAATGAATGAACGGATGTTTAACGACATGTCTGCATATGTCAAAGAAGGAAGAAAGGAAATGTTTTATTTAACGACACACTCAACACATTTTATTTACGGTTATATGGCGTCAGACATATGGTTAAGGACCACACAGATATATACAGAGGAAACCCGCTGTAGCCACTTGATGGGCTACTCTTTTCGATTAGCAGCAAGGGATCTTTTACATGCACCCGACCACAGACAGGATGATACATACCACGGCCTTTGTTACACCAGTCGTGGTGCACTGGCTGGAACGAGAAATAGCCCAAATGGGCGCACCGACGGGGATCGATCCCAGACCAACCGCGCATCGAGCGGGCGCTTTACCACTGGGCTACGTCTCGCCCCATAATTGTGTGAATACACAACGGCACATTTTACACAAGGAATGAACGGATGTTTAACGCCATGTCTTCACACACCAAAGAATACATCGGTTATTGAGTGTCGATCCCAAATCACATGTCAAAGAATACAACAGTTATTAAGTGTCCAACAGAGATAAGTACAAGGACGATATTAGCCAAATACACATAATACATTTCAACTTAATTTCTATCCGAATAAGATTCAAGCACGCTGTCTTGGACATACATGTCAGCTATTCAGAGTTTTTTGTGTAGGACATTAGGCTAGTGGTTAGTTGTCAGTTAGAGAGAATCGACCTATTACGTTAAACCCACTCTGAGTGGGAGACAGTACCGGGATGCGAACCCATTACACCCCAGACTTAAGGCCGATGTCTTAACCTCTACACCACCGAGGCCAGTATATTACTGTAAAATCCTTGTTGAAGGAAGGAAGTTTGTTTTGTTTAACGACACCTCTAGAGCAGATTGATTTGTTAATCTTCAGCTATTGGATGTCAAACATTTGGTAACTTTGACATATAGTCTTAGAGAAGAAACCACCTACAATTTTCCATTAGTAGCAAGGGAATTTTATATGTACCATCCCACAGACAGGATAACACATACCACGGCCTTTGATATACCATTTGTGGTGCACTGGCTGGAACGAGACATAGCCCAATGGGTCCACCGACGGGGATCGATCCTAGACCGACTGCGCATCGGGCGGGCACTTTACCACTGGGCTACGTCCCGCCCCCTTTGTTGAGGGAGTTCATCGGTGTAGTTCTTTGACTTGGTCCGACCTATGGACCAACAACATCCGACTATTACGTAACACACTACACTATATAAATACTGATTAAATAAATAGCAGATGACTAAAATAACGAGTATATACAGAGGGGCATCTATGGGTCAGAACATTTGCCATCCATTTTATTGCCTTTTATTTTTTCTTTACCCACCCCTGTTTTCCTTCGTAATGTCTTATATTGTCTCAAAACCAAGTTCTTATGTAACGTAATTGTTGAACAGTCCCTTTTCATAATCCATGTATGGACATCCAACACCCCACCCCCACCCGAAAAGACCATATGCCTTAAGCGCTTGTAATTCCATTAATGTTAGATAATAAAAGTGAATTTCGAACCCATTTCAAAATCCCTAGATCCGCCATTGCACAGAAGCTTATTACAGATATCCTTGCCAATATGGCTATAGTTATCATTGGCAGTATTTTGGATTGGATTGGGAAAATTTTTAACATGCATGTTCTGAGCAAGCTGTTGTCCTGGGCGCAGGTTCTGATTGTGTCATCTCCTTTATCCA
>NW_024535523.1:0-11781 GCF_016097555.1 Gigantopelta aegis
TTTGTAAAATGTACCCAAAATCCTGCAGGAAGAAACTACCATGTTTTACATTTTTAACATACTGTAAATAATGTAATATATTGTGTATGCTCATTTGGCCACTACACATTATGTTACTAACCACAAGGATAAATATTTTTTGACAATCATTATTTACAAATCTACTGTAACTGTACTTCGCTGTTTCATTTGTCTCAAAAACGAGCATGTTCGTTTCTTTATTCCACGCGTGACCCATGACATGGAGGTGTAAAGTGACACGTGAACGCCCATGGGACCTGTACTTTGCAAAAATACTTTGCTTTTCCTCTTCTGTTCACCGCAGAATGGTGAAAAGTAAATCATGACACGGGAAAAGTGAACTTCTATGGGAAGCCCAGCCTTATGAGACGTTTGATTAGATATGAACCAGTATTTGAAACTACTAATAAAATAATACGCTCAGCTCTCTGCCTCTCCACCAGTACCATTCACTTCTGCGTCCCTCGCTGCCCCCAGCGCCAACAACCAAGAAGGTCGAACGTCACAAATTTCGTCATTGATACGCCAGCTTTAGCCTGGAATCCACCCACAACCTAGCTCTGCACACCAAACACACACACACACACGCACACGCACCACACACACTGGGTGGCGGAATTTGGAATACGAATTTAGTAGTTTAGGTCAAAAGACCGAAAACCAAAATGAGCTACAAACATTTAAGTCAAAACAATAAAAATTAGAGTGCTCGAACGACAGGTGTGTTGTAGGTGATTTGAGCACTTTAGACGGGCTTTGCCAAAATAAAACTGCGGTTGGACTCTTTACCAAAAAATAAACATAACATTTTGAACTGTGGGCCAAAAGGTTGATTTTAATTTTAAGGTCCAACTAAGCCCAAAAAAGGGGTTGCTGTCCTAGGTTAAGGTTGTGCAGCGGGACTCATGGCGAGGTTTATGGGCTGTTCGAAGTTGAAAAGTTAGGGAGGTCTTTTTGTAGATTCCAGTACCAGGACTTCATAACTTCCTGGTAATCTCCTTGTAAGACCATATTGAGAACGCGATGTAGTGATGCGTTTTCCATGATCGGATTAAGAAGGTCCCTGTCGGAAACAGCCCGTCCCACTCCGCCGTCACATACACTGGCGGGAAGTATAGTACTTGGCTCCTTGGATCTGGTACTTCCTTGGTCGAGATGGAAGTTGGCGCCACGATGAATCGCTCCACGGCCCCCTTGATCTGTGACTTTTCTCGGTAAAATCGCTCTGGATAGCCTCCACGGTATTTCGCCGGCAGCTTGGTCACACACGATCGTCCAAGGGGAGTAATCGGTGGCCGTAGACCACTTTCCTCCTTCTTTTGTTTCACGTTTGGACATCTGCCGTGGCACGCAACAACTGGAGTTGCTGGTGGACTGGCTGGTGGATCAATACTGATCATATAGCCAGTCTCCATCCGCGCGTGGGTCGATTTATTTAATCACCGACTATGGATGTCAAACATTTGTTAATTTTTGAGATATAGAGACCGGCGCGCATCAATCGAGTGCCTACCACTGGACTACGTCCCGCCTAGATAATTTATAACTGCTAAGAAAGATTTAATCAATCGAGCTACAGTCGATATATTGGCTGTATTATAATATAATTTGTACATGTATATCAATAATTATGTAAGAATATGTGTGTGTTATAAGATGTGTATTCATAATTGTAAATAACGTACGTATTGTCTATTATTTTGTTACGTGTGTATTACAAACTGTTTATGTTTATATTCCACCAATTCTGTTGTGCAACTGTCCAGAATCTAAATACAGTGTTGTCTTGAAGCCATGAACGATTTGACCGCTGAGGTCGTGGCATGAAAAAAAAAGGGTCTAATGTCTCGCTTCCATTTTTATTTTATCGGATCGTCAAAATCGCCGTTCAAATTGTTTCAAACGTTTGAACAGAACGACGACCATAAATGTATGTCATTAAAAAATATAACCACTAATTTAGTGTTCATAGACCACTAATTAACCAAAATAAAGCTATATAAAGAATAATACATAAGTGGCCGTTAGATACCATTTATCACACGAGTTGTTTTAAAACGAATCTAACAAGCGAAAGCGAGTTTGATACATTTTTAAATAACGAGTTGTGAGATAAATGATATCTAACGGACACGAATACATATCCTCAAAAACAAGGTTTTAAGCACATTTTAACATTTGTTTTGACTAAAGGTTGTTTACAGCCGTTACACTTGTAGCTAACTTATGCGTCACAGACACTTTATTGTCAGTTTAACTATACGTCACAATGTAATCGACTTCCACCGTGTTGTTTTTCATTGGATGTATGGCATTGGTGATCTGGTCATCACCTAGGAGCAGCCAGTCGTATGTCTTGACATTGTTAAACATACGTACGTGTGTAAACAACCCATGTGCTATTAAAAATAAGCATGATGTTCTCACCAATAGGTGTGTAAGAAAACTCCTTCTTTACAATACTGCAATCCCCTTTCTGTCCTGGAGAGGATGTCCAAGCTACTGGACTGCGTCCCCAGGACAGCGTGCTTTAACACCAATTGGATATAGCCACGTTCAAATACTGGCATAAGTAAATTAACTATTTTTTAGATTAGTGACATATGTTTACCCTTTAAAATAGTAAAACGCACTTAGCTAACACAATATGGACCTGGTTTTCTTTTAAGTTTTATTCAGTAAGTTAGATATTATTGAATCTGCTACACTTTCGTGTTGAGTGTAAATATGTACTGTGATTTTAATTTTGTAATACAAATGCTATAGAAATTCCAAGTTAATCCATAGTATCTACGGTCGGATTGGTGAACTAGGAAGATATCTAGTATGCATTAAACAAATAGTGATTAAACCAAGTACTTACAACGATAGAACCAATCTAAGGGAGCACTAACTACAACCCTAGTTTTTAAACACTGTTTTCTGATCACTGAAATCAACATTACTTACATTTTATTGTGTTTAGAGTATCCATTTCCGTACAACCGAAGTGTTTTCTGGTCATTCTGGTTTTTCTAATATCAAAATGCTCGTGCGTCTGAGTAGTAATGATTATGGAGTCGCGTTTTAGTACCTGTTTTTAAACTTATTTCAACGTCACGACTCTTCTTTCACTGTGTTGCAAAATTTATTTATTACATGTTTGTAAATTAAGCCAAACTAAGTGTCCATTTTTGCGGGTTGAAACTAGGGTCTAGGTGATAAGTGTGCCTTAGTCTTCTAAAACAATGTCTAGGGATATACTGTCAAAGTGAAAACTAGGGTCTAGGTGATAAGAAATTCTTGCATTTATAAATTAACCTAGGTTAGTGTCACCAATGTTTAAAACTAGGGTCTACAAAACCATAAGTATGCCTTAGTGTTTAAAAACTAGGGTCTAGGTTATAATTGCCTTAGTGTTTAAAGGGCTAGGGGCGTATAGCTGTGATTGGTTTATATAATAGGGTCTACAGGTGCTATAAGTTGCCGTTTTTGTAGTAGGGTCTGTTACATCATATACACCTGTGAAGTGTCGTTTAAAAACTAGGGTCAAATACGTGATACAGTGGTAGGGTTTAACTACAAGCCAGTTTTAAACACTGTTTATGAATGTTACTAGTGTTTAAAACTAGGGTCTAGGTGTTTATGGTCTTAGTGTTTAAAAACCCTGATAGTATGATTAAGGAGTATAGTCTATTCTTGTGATTTCAAGTCTTTTGTTAACATTTATCTATGACTTTAAAGTGTAGAGCCTGATTAGGTGTAAGTATGCCTTAGTGTTTAATTTGTAATGACAAGTATGCCATAGAAACTTCCATATTAGTATCTCTAGCTTTAAGCTCTAGCTTTAAGCCGTAAAAATGAAAAGAAAGAAAGAAAAAATGTTTTATTTAACGACGCACTCAACACATTTTATTTACGGTTATATGGCATCAGACATCTAGTCAAGGACCACACATGAGAGAGAAAACCCGATGTCGCCATTCCATGGGCTACTCTTATCGATTAACAACAAGGGATATTTTATATGCACCATCTCACAGACAGGGTAGTGCATACCAGGACCTTTGATATACCAGCCGTGTTGCACTGGCTGAAACGAGAAATGGCTCAGTGGGCCCACCGACAGGGATCGATCTCAGACCGATCGCGCATCAAGCGAGCGCTTTACTACTGGGCTACATCACGCCACCTGTAAAAATTAATACTAAAAACAAGTAACTCATCTGGATAAAGCTATAATAGGGTGAAACTAAAATCTGTGATGTTTAAACGGAGAACACCGTCTACAACTAGACGAGCTTTACAAGGTAACCGTTACTTTTTCAAAGGATAACCGTTACTTCTCAAAGGTACTTGTGTTTTTAGAATTACGAAAAATATGTTTCCGGAATTACAAAAAAACAGGATCTTCTTCTTCGTCTTCTTCTTCTTCTTCTTCTTCTTCTTCTTCTCCTTCTTCTTCTTCTTCTTCTTCTCTTCTTCTTCTTCTCTTCTTCTTCTTCTTCTTCTTCTTCTTCGGCTTGACTACAGTGTCATTATTGTCCAAATGTGTAGTCATAATAGCTGTATGTACATGGCATTGTGGTCTATTCTGCACTCGAGGTTTCTGTTAGGGTTACCTCACCCTTAGTCCATATCAGTCTAGTCTCTACCCATCGACCCATCTAGCCTGGGTATCTCTAACTGGAGCCGTAACTCCTTCTGATATAATTCTCTGGTCCATTGAGACATACAAATCCCCTAACTGCATTTAGGAATGGTCTATCCATCGACCAATCCAGCGTGGGTATCCCCAACAGGAGCCGTAACTCCTTCTGGCATAGTTCGCAGTGTCATTGAGACGTGTAAGCCCCCCTCACTACATAAAGGAGTGGACCATCCACGAAGGGGAAAACCAAGGTGACCAGTAATACTTCAGGATGTCCGAAATTGGACATTCTAAGCTATAAAACGGAAGTAACTTGTAACTAAAATTGTCAAAAAAAACCCACGCTGTAGTGTTGAACAGGAATGTAAACTAGAACATTATTTATTAAATTTGTGATCAACATTTGCCAAAGTCAAGAGTATATTACTGTCAAACAGGCAATGTCAACCTACCAACTGAAACTGGCAGATTGAATAATACTGAGAAATTATAGAATAGGACATTTTTGTAACTAAAATTTTATGGATGAGTTTCAATTGGGTTAGTTAAAGTCGCAGACCCTAGTTTTAACCCGTGAAAATGGACACTACGCTTGGTTAACCTACCAACCTGTAATACATATGTATGAAGCTACAATGAAGTGAAACAAAATTCTGTGACCTTGAAATGGGGAAATACCCTTAAAAATAGATTATAGCTGTTCTCCTTAACTATTGCTTTTGATATGATAATGTACGTGCGTTTGTGGAAAATGCATTTCGCTACACTTCAAAAACCAGGATGACCAAAAGCACACGGATATACGCAAATGGATAATTTAAAGAATAAAATGTAAATAATGTCTGCTTTCAATAATCAAAAACGGATCTTATAGTGAAATATACGCTGTAGTGTTTAAAAACTAGGTTCTGCGACTTTAAATTGTACAATTATTAAAGGGACAGTCCTGAGTTTACAACCATTATAAAATGTTTTCGACTAAAGGGACAGTCCTGAGTTTACAACCATTATAAAATATATATATATATATATATATATATATATATATATATATATATATATATATATATAATATATATATATATATATATGTCACGAATTAAAGTAAAAGGGTGAGTGCTGCAAACACTGCGGCCCAATACCTCTGACTTCAGCACTCACGGTTTCTGTTGGGGTTACCTCACTCTTAGTCCATATACATGCATATCAGTCCAGTCTCTACCATTCGACCTGGTGGCGGGACGTACCCCAGTGGTACAGCGCTCGCTCGATGCGCGGTCGGTGTGCAATCGATCCCTGTCGGTGGGCTGCTAATCGAAAGGGTAGCCCATGAAGTGGCGACAGCGGGTTTCCTCTCTAAATATCTGTGTGGTCCTTAACCATATGTCTGACGCCATATAACCGTAAACACAATGTGCTGAGTGCCGTAACAGGAGCCGTAACTCCGACAGGCATAGCTTGCAGGGTCATTGAGACATGCAAGCCCCATCACCACGTCAAGGAATGGACCGTGAACGGGAAAACCAGGGTGACCAGTAACACTTCATCCGAAAATTGATATTCTAAATAATACGATGGAAGTAACCTTCTAATTAAATTTATCAAAATAGTGAAAAACACGTTATAATGTTGAATAAGTTTAAACACGAATTAAACTAGATAATTATTTTATTAAACCTGTTACCAATGTTTACCAAAGTCAGGAGTATATTGCTGTCCAACAGGCAATGTCAACCTACCAATTGAAACTGGCAGATTGAATAATATTGAGAAATTACAGAATAGGTCATTTATGTAACTGAGATGTTGGTGATGAGTTTCAATGTGTTTGTTTGGGGTTTGTTTTTTGGGATTTGTTTTTGATTTTTTTTAGGGGGGGGGGGGGGGGGGGGGGGGGGATGTGGGGGGGGGGGGGGGGATGTTTTTTTATTTAGTTATTATTTATTTATTTATTGTTTGTTTGTTTGTTTGTCTTGTTTTTTTTTTAAATGTCCACAAGTTGAAGTGACAGACCCTACTTTCAAACTATGGAAATGAAAGAAAGAAAGAAATGTTTTATTTAACGACACACTCAACACATTTTATTTACGGTTATATGGCGGCAGACATATGGTTAAGGACCACACAGATTTTGAGAGGAAACCCGCTGTCGCCACTACATGGGCTACTCTTCCGATTAGCAGCAAGGTAATTTTTATTTGCGCTTCCCACAGGCAGGATAGCACAAACCATGGCCTTTGTTGAACAAGTTATGGATCACTGGTCGGTGCAAGTGGTTTACACCTACCCATTGAGCCTTGTGGAGCACTCACTCAGGGTTTGGAGTCGGTATCTGCACTAAAAATCCCATGCCTTGACTGGGATCCGAACCCAGTACCTACCAGTCTGTAGACCGATTACCTAACCACGACGCAACCGAGGCCGGTGCTGTTTTATTTTGATTTCTTCCAAGTACTGATTCAATTTCATTTAGTTTGTCCACTGTCCACTAGAACACATTTATTTATTAATCATCGGCTATTTAGGCGACTTTTTGTCTTCGGAAGCAGTAGAAAGGTTTTTGCGCGCTAGAAAGTTCCAGCCCTCTTGCATACGTATTTGGAACCATATATCGTGATCAAGATCAGCGCTCCTCTGTAGACGAATCCGCTGACAGCGAGTCATACATACATACATACATACAGTGTATACACACACGCACACACACACACACTCACACACAAACATACACACACACACATATATATGTTATCACCATTGCTACATTAGGAACAATGTAGAGGGTTTCCTCTTATAACTACGTGTCAGGTTTACCGAATGTTTGACATGCCAATGATACATAAATCAATGTGTTCTAGTGGTGTCGTTAAATAAAACAACTTTTGTCTTTATAAGCCAAGTTTATATTGAATGATTATACGATATGTCATTCAGTTTTAGAATATGTCAAGAAACACTAATACAAATGACCAATAGAAATGGCAGATGTATGTGTGTGTGTGTGTGTGCGCGCGCGCGCGCGTGCGTGCGTGTGCGTATGTGTCCGTCTCTCTCTCTCTCTCTCTCTCTCTCTCTCTCTCTCTCTCTCTCTCTCTCTCTGAAATAAAGACGTTGTAATTACCACAGTACATACCTAGTGTTTGATATATCAGTAGTGGAGCACTGGATGGAACACGAAAAGTGTAAATATATATATAATATCTGGTTCATATTACAACGTTTATTACAGAATGGGTAGTTTTTGTTACAAAATGGGCCCCTATTTTTTATTTTAAAAAATGGGTAGTTTTTATTACAGAATGCGTAACTATGTGTATTACAGAATGGATCAGGGTTTTTTTTTTTAAATTATAAAATGGGTATTTATTACAAAATGTGGGGTTTTTTGTGGGGTTTTTTTAATTTTTTTTTTTTTTTTTTTTTTATTACAAAATTAGTATATATTACAAAATGGGTCGTTTATTACAAAATGGGTCCCAACACATGTTATTGGTATTCAGCTATGCGCTCTACTTACCTGTTTTTGTCATAGTTTTCTTTATTAAATAAAAGGCATAGCTTGAGCCAGTCGCTTAGATGTGTGTGTATATATAACCGTTTGGAAACTCACTACATATTTCCATTAGTAGAGAGAGATCTTTTATACGCACCATCCCTCATATGGGATAGCCTTATGGATCGTGTGATCTATTATTTCGTGGAATTTCAAACCGAAACTAGGCGTCATTCGTTATCAACTATTTGCTCGAGTGAAATTAGTTTTCCTAGAATTACACACATCAGTGACCACGGTCGATCTACTATTAGTTCTGATGTATGCTGCGCACATACGCAAAACGTATGCCTTGTGGTTCGACGTATTAACAGGTTTGTAGTAATATTATTATCATAAATTTAAGATATTTGACTATTTCTTTAACATGTGACAGAATATAGATATATATATATATATATATATATATATATATATAATATATATATATATATATATATATATATATATATATAACTGCTGAATTTCCCATACTAAACTTTTCACCCCAAAATCTTAACGTTCATTTAGGTTTACTTTTGAAAACTTGTAATTATTTAAAGTTTATAATCGTGTGATAGTTCAACACGGCGACGTTTAACTGGTCGTTTTGTTATCTTGAAAATCGATATGAAAATAAAATGTTACTAACATCTCTTCGACCATGCAAAGCCAACGTTACTTTGTTTACTCTGTATTTAGCTAAATAAATGTTTTTAAAAGAGCAACACAATTCACACGATAGGAAGACAGTGAATTAAATTCATTGTTATTTTATTCGATCTTTGAAGCAAATCATGTTACACGTTTGTGAAGGAATATATAGACCGTAAATCACCTTCGTGACTTAAAACCCAAAATCCAAACCCGAACTGGGCTTGTCGTAACCAACACAATACTAAATATCTACGCTGGCGATGGGTCTTTTGTTAAATGTTTACTGACATGTTGCCAACCTTGCCTACTTAGGGGCGGTGTAACTGTGATTACATTGATAATAGTAAAGTTTGTTTTATTTAACGACGCCGCTAGAGCACATTGATTTTTTTATCTTATCATCGGCTATTGGGACGTCAAAACATATGGTCATTCTGACAACTGTTTTTAGAGGAAACCCGCTGTCGCCACATAGGCTACTTCTTTTTACGACAGGCAGCAAGGGATCTTTTATTTGCGCTTCCCACAGGCAGGATAGCACAAACCATGGCCTTTGTTGAACCAGTTATGGATCACTGGTCGGTGCAAGTGCTTTACACCTACCCATTGAGCCTTGCGGTGCACTCACTCAGAGTTTGGAGTCGGTATCTCGATTAAAAATCCCATGCCTCGACTGGGATCCGAACCCAGTACCTACCAGCCTGTAGACCGATGACCTGCCACGACGCCACCGAGGCCGGTACATTGATAATAGCGAACCCGAGTATGTGCACATTATGTGTTCGCAGACAGGTAATCCGGCTGTAGTGACATTAGGTGAGGTGGGCGGAATTTGGAATACGAATTTAGTAGTTGGTCGAAGACCAGAAAAAAAAAAAATGAGCTACAAAAATCCAAACAATAAAATTAGAGTGCTCGACCAAAAAGGTTTTAAAGTGATTTGAGCAATTTAGATGGGCTGCCAAAATAAACTGTGTCGGACTGTTTCCCAAAAAAATAAACATAAAATTTTGATCTGCGGCCGAAAGTCCAAAACAGGAGGTGCCTGTCCTAAGAGAGGTTGGCGCCTACGGAGAGTTGAGGACCGGTCCAGCAGTCAGTCACGGGATCAGGTGCTTCCTGCCGAGCAAGGCCTGGATGACGATGTTGTAACCGACGCCGTAGATCGTCTTGACGATTCGGTGGATAGTTGAGCTGTCCATCTGATGTAGAAGAATCTCTTGTCTGAAGATCTGCTGGCGCCGGTGTGTCACAACAAGTCCCGTCGCATCGTTGAACCGTAGGGTGTGCAGCTCGTAGTGAGTCCCATCCGGCAGTGGCTTCCATTTCTGGTTGCTGTACCGGCCTCTCAACTTCTTCGTGTCTGTTGTATCCCCTTGGACGTAGTCACTGAATTGTCTCTTGCGTTTCCCCAAGGCCAACTCCCACGGGTCTACGCCCTCCTCTGCAGGTTGGGGGATTGTTGGAACAGGCGGCTTCGACTTAGCAGGGTGGTCGTCTGGTGGTGTGACGGCTTTCCGCTTAGCAGCCGTAGCAACAACTGTATCCATTGCCGACTCAACGGGAGCGGTAGGTAAAGTTAACCGCTTCACTGGAGTCGGCTTGGGAGTAGAAGTGGGCCGTCGCGGTGGTGGCTGGTACATGGCAGTGTCCAGTGTCCCGCTGGTCGCGTCCATTGACTTGTCCGCCTGTGGCGAGCTGGTCTCCTTCCGCTGAGTAGATGGAGGGGGCTACGACGCAGATGGAACCGCCGCTGGCGGTTGAGCCGCCAGGTTTGGTTCCCCTGTGTCGCCCCTGGCACACGTCTCCTCTTTCCACGTCCTCTTCTCTTCCTCTTCGGGGTGTCGAGATCGCAGTACACTAAGGTCACAGTCACCCGTGATCCAGTGTACGCGACTCGATACTCACGCTGCATGCCGTAACTAGCTAAGAGTCCCCCCAGGTGTGTGTGTGGGGGGGGGGGGGGGGGGGGGTTAGTTCGAGAGCACAAACAGCAACGTCTTGCTTCATAGCGAGTTGAAATCGGAGTGTCCAAGTTTGGCAAGGGTGCATCGAATGTCTCCGGGGTGTTGACGGGAACGGCCGAAACCGCCATAATGGCGGCGAAAGACGAATGCGAAGTCAACAAACCGGAGACTGGCCTCTGTTAACAAAGAAAAGCTTGTTGGTGTGGGTTTCTGGGCGGACGAAACGTGTGGCGCCTACCAGAAAACAGACCAGGATGGCTTTATTGAAGTAAAAAACAAACGCAAACGGAGATTCGCGAACTCCCCTGACTTCAATTTAGAAGACCCCCCCCCCCCCCCCACACACACACACACACACACACACACACCGGCAGAGGACTTTCTTAAGAAACTTTGGAAGGTCCCCTCCCCCACGGGAGTCAATAAACGTAAAACGTACTAAACGTAACGTTGTACCACCAAAAAACTGAACAGAAGTTTACCCCTAAATATCGCTAATTCCAGTATGGAGGTAGATCCTTTTCCCACACTGGGGGCGGTGGGTGACAAAACCCAGGGCGGACCCAGGGGGTGCCCACCCCTTTTTACATAAACGTAAATCCTGCCTGAGAAGGGGGTGGTCTGCCTAGTGTACAGTCTGCCCCCAGCTCCAGGCGGTTCTTTCCCCATTCCATGTGGCCGGCAAGTGTGTGTGTGGTGGGGGGGGGGGGGGGGGTGGGGGTGTTAGCCAAACTAAATCTGACAGCTCTCCCACGGCCAGCCTAAGGAAAATAGTGAAAACAGATTTAAAGGGGACCCAGGGAAATGGACATCCTGGGTTCAGTTAAAAGGGCAAACCCGCACATCGTGATAAACGGGTTTTTTCGACATTCTGCTGCTCCGCCCCTGTGGGAACGAGACAATCACAGTCAGCAGTGTGGCGTACAAACTTTTAGACTACATTGTTAAACCGGTTAAAATTTAATGTGCTAAAT
>NW_024535524.1:0-12579 GCF_016097555.1 Gigantopelta aegis
AATTTAACCCGGGTTAAAAGCAACTTAGGTTAAATATGTGTAGTCTAGTAGAAGGCATACCGATATAGATCAGTTTATTAACAACCATGATATTTGCCTCCTTTCTCCAGCTGTATATTATTAGAAACTAGTTTTGTAGATATTACTTAAATTGAACTGCAATAACAATTCCAATACAGCACAAGACTGAACAAGAAAATATCTGCAATATTCATTGTGACTAGATATAAAACACCAATATTATACATATATATATTAACCATTATTTACTCAGGTTTTTGTGTTTTATTACTAAATATACCAGGTTAAACCCTATTATTAAAACATTTGCATGTTTGTTCGATGAGGTAACACTTATGTTTTATTAGGTTGTAGGCCTCGACATGAAAATAACTGAGGGAACTGATTATTTGCTACCCTAATGTAGTTTATTGGGGGCAATTTAAAATATTACCATATTGATACTACATGTATATAAATTCACATGCCAAAGGAAACTATAAATTATTCTCCTTGAAACTAATCTCAGGTGTGATGGGTAAGTAGAGAGAGATATTGCTCCCCCTAGATGTCTAGGTCTGAGGATGGCTATATTTTATTATTGCTATTTCTTGTTGCCTGCATTCAAGCGGTAAGGAAGGGCAACATCATGTGGTAATTTTGCAATCTGTAAAAATAAAAGCATTTCATTATTTTAAGAAACTGTATTTTGTTTTAAGAATAAAAGAATGTATTCAGTGGAACATTATACTGTTGCCAATACATCTATATAATAAGATATGACAATAATACTATTGTAATTTTGAACTTGTAAAGTAACAACTTTGCCATTGTTTAATTATTACATATTATTTGGAAATAAAATAATTATTAAATCATAAACAAATTTAACTTAATCATTCATACAGATTTTATTATAAATACAAATTATATATTTTGTAGCCCACATCATAATTATTATATTAATAATTATCTTATCATTTCAAAATTGTTAAAATTTATAATTAACATTACCCCGGTACCTGCAAATTGCATCAACAAAAATTATATTCTGCATAACCTGCCCTGTCCCCTCGACATTCAAAGTACACGGAAACACATCGGTACTAAATATAGATTATACTAATTCAGATTCCCGTTGTTCGTTTCTCTTATATGGCAACCCAAGCTGTTATAATACACATAAGACGTATTGCAACTATGTGTCAGCTACAGAAAATAAATGACAATATGTAAGGCATGTAAAAAGTTAATATGATAACTTTATTCTATGTAAACCAGTAATCACTAAGGCTTTGCTTCACCCCCCAAAGACCCGGATGATAGGTAACTAGGCCGTGTGACGTCACGCCGGTTCCGAGAATTGCAACTTATAATTTAATGCGAAACTACCAAGATATACATACATTTCTATCAATCAACAATATTCTTCCAATTTCTAATTATAAATTAATACGAAACTAACAATGCTATCCATTTGGTGGTTGTAATTTAATACGAAACCAAAATTACCCTTCCGGTTGCTAGTTATAATTTATTACGAAAGTAAGGACTCTTCCAATTGCTAGTTATAATTTAATACGAAACTAACAAGATCCCTCCAGTCGCTAGTTGGCCTCAGACCACAATTAATTTCGCTATATATTTCTATATAGCCTTAGTGGCTATAACATTTTTATTAATATCAGCAGGCCTGTGATGTTTTGTATGTACCTTTGCCTGCATGGGGGACACATACCCTGAAAAGGACAACCCCTGTTGTCCAGCTCTTTCTCCCAGCATATTGGTTTAAACAGACACACCCTCTAAACCAGGCCGGAGTACACTCATTTTACACAAAAAGCACTACTTTTGCATGGGCCGGAATTACCACAAACAAGTCTTCAATGTCAACAAGTTACACATGTTTACAAACTACATGCTATCCCCTGTCACTTCAGTCAAACAGTTGCCACTTCATAGCTGTCTGCCATGAAATAATCACAGTCAAACAGCAGACTACTTGCGCGGTGAAACTTCCGGATTTTTGACAACCAAATGGGAAGACAACTGTAATCTGAGGCCAGTTCTGGCTGACTGACTACTGCTCCAGGCATATGGGTAGAGGAAATACTGGGCGTACGTATGAACAGACAGGTACAGCTTGATGTTCTTCTGGTGTTTTACAAGAACGTCTCTGATGGCTCTGGTTTCCGGAACAGAAAAGGGTTTAGGGCCGGCATACCTATTGCTACACGGATTCGTACTGGCTCTAGTAAATCTGCCTGAAAAACAAAACAAAAAATTAGGATGGAAATTACATTTCATTTCGTGCTTGTATTCAATTATGATTCCCGTGCACACATCTCAGCTGATGAGTTAATTACTGTACTATTAACATTCACTATGAACCTGGCTAGAAATTTTGGAAAACAATCTCAGAGCTACGATATCGTAAAACCGTCGTAAGCTATGACGTCACTACGACACACGCCATAGTGACGTCATAGCCTGAGATGGTTTTACGATATCGTAGCGCTAAGATAGCTTCGATAATCTGGGCCTTCTTTGGTAGTGTACTGAATACCATAAAAAAACGCAAATATAATTTCCTGATGTAATATTAAATTTTCTTCTGGGGAACAGGTGTGTGGCACAATTAGCCACAAGAGACAAGCACCTGTCGCGGTTGGAGACACAAGAACTGGGATGTGGAGGTGGACAGTGAAAGAAGTTGAAAGATAGAAGGAGTTGCCAGATCGGGAAGAAATGAAATGGAATTCAAAGGAGAGAAAGGAAAGGGAGCACTGCGATAAAAAATAATAATAATAAAAAGAAAATATAAAAAATAAATTCTTCTTTTTTTCTAAAGACATTAACACTTACTGAGATTCATGAGAATTACAGATTGATATTATTTCACAGAATTGAGCGACTGTAATAAAAAGTTAAAAAACTAATCTCGTTACAAACTAACCACAACCCTGATTGCGTTTCTTGTGTTGCTCAGTATGCTATGACAAGTATAAAATGTTAGTTGCTGAGTGTATGAAGCTCCATAAATGAAGGAAGGAAGGAAATGTTTTATTTAACGACCCACTCAACACGTTTTACTTACAGTTATATGGCGTCAGACATATGGTTAAGGACCACACAGATATTGAGAGAGGAAACCCGCTGTCGCCACTTTATGTGCTACTCCTTTCCGATTAGCAGCAAGGGATATTTTATATGCACCATCCCACAGACAGGGTAGTACATACCACGGCCTTTGATATGCCAGTCGTGGTGCACTGGCTGGAACGAGAAATAGCCCAATGGGCCCATTGATGGGGATCGATCTCAGACTGACCGCGCATCCACTGGGCTACGTTTTGCCCCCTCCATAAATGAAAAGATGAATGAGTCACACAGTAGCATCCTCGCGTGCATATAACATCACTTCCTAAAGCACAATACACACATCGGATGTTTTAATAACCCCGTGTGTTGCTGCTATCGAGAAAAAGTTAAAGTTTTAGTTTGATTTGTTTAACGACACCACTGGAGCACATTGATTAATCATCAACAAATACTGTCAGCTGCCTTGATAAAGACAAACATGACTTACGCCATGTTATATAATACATTGTTACAGAGAAAAGTAGGGGGAAATCAATAACATCAACAAAAACAATTTTACAATAGTTTTACTTTCAAATACTGGAAGCGTCATTTGAATATTGCTAAACTTTCCTAGAACCACCAACACCCCCACCCCCATCAGCTCCTGGCCAATACTGTGTCGATACACTGATTTTTACCAACCTGGGTTCCATTTGTATCCGAAGTTTCTGTTGGCATCCGTTCCTATACATCGGTTGTTTTGATTACGAGTTTTTCGCCACATTCGGTTCTGGGATGGAATGAAAAGGAGAGGTACTAAATGTTTGTTTAACAATACCTCTGTGCATTAATTAATGATGAAGGACAGTGAAAACGTCCATAGTCCTAGGTACTGAAAGCGGTGACAGACAATACCTCTGTGTATTAGTTAATGATGAGGGACAGTCAAAACGTTCATAGTCCTAGGTACTGAAAGCGGTGACAGACAATACCTCTGTGTATTAGTTAATGATGAGGGACAGTCAAAACGTTCATAGTCCTAGGTACTGAAAGCGGTGACAGACAATACCTCTGTGTATTAGTTAATGATGAAGGACAGTGAAAACGTCCATAGTCCTAGGTACTGAAAGCGGTGACAGACAATACCTCTGTGTATTAGTTAATGATGAGGGACAGTCAAAACGTTCATAGTCCTAGGTACTGAAAGCGGTGACAGACAATACCTCTGTGTATTAGTTAATGGTGAGGGACAGTCAAAACGTTCATAGTCCTAAGCTTAGGTACTGAAAGCGGTGACAGACAATACCTCTGTGTATTAGTTAATGATGAGGGACAGTCAAAACGTTCATAGTCCTAAGCTTAGGTACTGAAAGCGGTGACAGACAAGTTTCAAGTTGATTTATTTCCTTAAGTTTTACACCTCATCAGCATCCATAATAAATACGTGTAATAAATACAATATGTAGAGTTATAATGGTAAAAGACAATGTATACAATACAGATAAAGACCAAACGTTTGTATATTGTTTTTCAATACAGTCTTCTTTCATCTCATTTAGCGTGTTTCCGGGCTGCCGCTGTCCAAAACTTATTACGACATGGTTTCGGCTGATGTTTTGTATACATTCTGAATGGGGGCCGATTCCATGAAATAGTGGTTGATTCCATGCATCTCTATTTGGTGTCTCGTATGTAAGAAGACAGCCACTCCCGAGGAGATCATTTACTGGACAATGTATACCCTCTGCACCTCCCAAAGAGGACTGCCATTCCCAGATCAGTTTACTAAATCATAACTAGCACAGGTCAGAAGTCGTTGGAATGTGATGACATGCACTCATGAATCACTGTCAAAACAGTGATAATAGCAGGTGTTCACATAAGGTTTGTTTCTTTTGTTTAACGACATCACTAGAGCATATTGATTTATTTATCATCGGCTATTGGATGTCAAACATTTGGTAATTTTAATATATAGTCTTAGAGAGGTAACCCGCTACATTTTTTGCATTCGTAGCAAGGGATATTTTATATGCACCATCCCACAGACAGGATAGCACATACCACGGCTTTTGATATACCAGTCGTGGAGCACTGGATGGAGCGAGAAATAGCCCAATAGGCCCACCGACAGGGATCGATCCAAGACCGACTGTGCATCAAGCGAGCGCTTTACCAGTGATAATATCAAGCCTGATGTTTATAAAACTTTTAGAATCTAGACTCGAGACAAATTGTATGTGTGTGACGTCATTAAAGATTGAGTCTGGACTCTAAACGTTTTATAAGCACGTGTCCAGGGCTGAGTTCAACCAGACCGAGCAAGAAAACGTCCGCTAAACTGGTTTATGCTCTTCACGGTAAACAAAATGAACACGTCGGGAAGCAATCAAATAGTTCGCGAACGTTAGCGAAACGTTCGCTGACTGAACCTCGGGAAAGTGTTCCTGATAGGTGAGCATCACTTACAGTAGTATCAGGGCCTGTATAGAGTCATGACCTACTTTCCGTGACCTTGACCTTGATGACGTCACGTGACCTCGTCCTACTGGCCCTGACCTACTTGGTCTGGCCTTGACCTTGATGACGTCACGGACTACTGTGCCGTGTGCAACGTCCTACTGACCCGGCCCTGACCTACTTAGACCGGCCCCTGACCTACTTAGTCTAGTCCTGACCTATTTAGCCCGATCCGTCGTACTTAGCAACGCCCGTGCTATCCTGTCTGTGGGAAGTGTAGGATCCCTTGCTACTAATGGGAAACTGTAGCGGGTTTCCTCTCTAAAACTGTCCAAAAGTATGTTTCACATCCAATTGGCAATGATTCATAAATCAAGGTGCTCTAGTGGTGTCGTTAACCTACCACATCTAAGGACTCGGCCCGACGCCAGGTAGTGTGTTTAATTTTAGCGCACTGAATGATGAATGGTTATCACTGCTTACATCCGGGAAGCGGTGGTATCCTATTTTATTGTTGGTGGCAATACTGAACTAGAAGTTACATTCTTAAAGACGTGAAATAAGAAATGATTTAAATGGTGTAAAATAGAATTCTCGTTCTACGCTATTTGATAGCGCATTCACAAGATTATTATGAACTAACCTATTTCGTCACTTTATTCCGCGATTCGCCGCTCACACATATAACGGTTTAAATGACAGGTTTTGTTAACATGCGTTTAGTAGGCAAGTGCGAACGACTTCGCGTCCAGCGCTGAGGGTACGTCGTTCGTATCTAATGTGGGGAAATTCTAAAACTGTCCAAAAGTATGTTTCACATCCAATAGTCAATGATTCATAAATCGAGGTGCTCTAGTGGTGTCGTTAGCCTACCACTTCTAAGGACTCGGCCCGACGCGAGGTAGTGTGTTTAATTTTAGCGCACTGAATGATGAATGGTTATCACTGTTTACATCCGGGAAGCGGTGGTATCTTGTGTTGGCAGTCTAAATAAAATACTCTTCGGAACTAGAAGTTACATTCTTAAAGACGTGAAATAAGAAATGATTTAAATGGTGTAAAATAGAATTCTCGTTCTACGCTATCTGATAGCGCATTCACAAGATTATTATGAACTGACCTATTTTGTCACTTCATTCCGCGCTTCGCCGCTCGCACATATAACGGTTTAAATGACAGATTTTGTTGATGTCTCGGTAGCTCAGTCGTTAGCGTAGTCGACTTTAGCGTGAAAGGTACGTCGTTCGTATCTCATGTGGGGAAATTGTGTTTTTTCTATTATTTTTAAAACAAAATAATAATTTATAGTTTGTTTTTATTTTACTTATTTACTTACTTATTTATTTGTTTATTTATTTATTATGTTACGATTTTTTTTCAAGCATCCTCTAATAACCCTGTGGGGACGGGACGTAGCTCAGTGTTCCCTTGATGTGGGTCAGTCTGGTATATATCCAGCCAATGCTCCACAACTGGACAACGGTATGTACTATCCTGTCTGTGGGATGGTGTAGGATCCCTTGTTGCTAATCGGAAGAGTAGCCCATGCAGTGGCGACAGCGGGTTTTCTCAATCAATATCTGTGTGGTCCTTAACCATATGTCTGACGCCGTATAACCGTAAATAAAATGTGTTGAGTGCGTCGTTAAATAAAACATTTCTTTCTTTCTTGTATAACCATAAATAAAATATATTGAGTAAATAAAACATTTCCTTCCTCGTAAAATAAAGATTAATTGAACACAAATATTTTATTTTGTTTTAGCCATAGGAAAAGAAAGACATATTTGTCTCGAAGAAAGGAATGTTTGTTAAGAAGAAAGGCATATGTGTTAAGGAGAAGAAAGGAATATTTGTTAAGGAGAAGAAAGGAATGTGTGTGTGTGTGTGTGTGTGTGTGAGAGAAAGAGAGTGAAACATCCCCAGCCCATTGCTTTGAAGAAAGAACGCGTGACTGCAACTGAACGCTCCGACCTAAACTATGATCTTTTAGCTGCATTTTAAGCACAAGTATTTCCCTAGAGTACAAGCCTTTTTACAGGGCCTTTTTAATTACCAAATGGGTAAATACAGTGGTCGATCTAGGATCGATCCCCGTCGGTGGCCCATTAAGCTATAGCCAACTAGTGTATTATGTCTGGTATATCAAAGATCGTGGTATGTTCTGTCTTGTACACACAGCTCTTGCTACTATAAAGTAGCGGTAGTAATATCCAATCACAAATCTAGTCATAGAGTAAAAAACACAAAAAACAAACGCAATGTTTTGGTTTTTCATTTATTTCTAAATTACAAATCACTGACACATATATAAAATGGACACACACTGGGTTACATCGAGAGGCCTTAAGGGCGACATGTGAATAATATGAGTGTTCATTTCTCTTCATCATCGTCGTCCTCCTCATCGTCGGTATCGTCGTCGTCTTGTTCATCCAAATATTCGCCGATCCATGAACGATACTGATTTAATTTAGAACGAATCTGTGGTCTCACATCTTTGTCTGGATTCACAAACTGTAAAAATTTTCTGGTGTTGGGACCTTTGTCAAAGTAATGCATATAGGTCAGAAAGCGAGAGTACGTGTCTTTAAATAACTTCCATTGCAATGTCTTCATGTTTCTTTCAGTGGCATCTTGGGACATGTTTTTTTCTTCGTAGCGTTTCCTCTTGCTTTCGATATAGTCATGATTGATGTCGAATTAACCTTCCACCATGAGACGAATGCCTTCGTTTTCCAGGTCGGGCGACGGCTCTTCTTCTTTTTCATTTCCCTTTTCGCACGTTTTCACGTGTCGCTGCAAGTCGCTTCCGTCTTTAAAGACCAGACCACACGTATCGCAAGACTGCATCCTCTTGACTTTTTTTCAGATAGGGTTCTACCTCATCATCTTCTTCGTCGTCACTTTCGTAAGCGGGTATGCCTGGTAGTTTTCTCTTGAATGCGTTTCTTTGCATGATTTGCATGTAGAGCTCTTTCTTCGTCGGTGGCTGCAACTCTTCTGAGACATTCGCCGTTACGTTCGTGCTTTTATACCATTCGGACGGCCCCGTCTCTAAACCATTAGGCCGAAGACGCCAATGTTCGGGCGTGGTCGGTTTCAAGTCCACCAAGAGATATCCGTAGGGCCTATGGGTAGCTTCCTCAAACCGCTGCATGAAATGACGAGTATTTCCAGGATACATCTGCTGTGCCAAGGTTAGGACTTGCTGCTTGTCGATGGGGTTGTTAAACAGTGCCAGGTAATGACAGTTTCTTCTCTGTGTCGGGTCCTTGCTGTGATACAAGTTCTGGTTGATGGCAATCACAGAGAGGTTTCTGTGGTGACTTCCTTCCGTGAACAGGTCGGTGATGCGAGGGTCTTTTCCAGCTGTAGACATCAAGTCGTCCAACACGATGAGATTTCTGACTCTGGGATCCAAATAACGATCCTTTTCCAAATTATCGGGTATGCCTTGAACAAATTTCACTCGAGCAACCATTTTGATCGTATCATAGAGGGGTTGCCATCGTTTGTAGAGCCAGATGATGCGCTGGGGAGGCGGGTGGATTTTACCATCCCTTAGCAGTTTGTACAACAGAACTGTCTTTCCACACGACGTGGGTCCCGACACGATTATGGTGAACGGATGTAACAATCTTAGGGGCTGCTGCTGCTGCTGCTGCTGCTGCTGTGGTGGTGGTGGTGGTGGCTGCTGCTGCTGTGGTGGTGGTGGTGGTGGTGGCTGCTGCTGTGGTGGTGGTGGTGGTGGTGGTGGTAGACCTTTAGCATGTTTTTGTTGAAAATGTCTTAACATGGCGTCTCTCCTCGAGAATGTGAAACCACATTCTGAACATGTGCTCTGCATGACGACTCTAAATGAAATGACGATATCTGACCCACACAGTTCCTTTTATAGCTTATTTAGAAATGCTTCTGCAGTTTCGGGGCTTTCCAACCCGTACCACTTTGTTGTTGTTTCCGTTTCAGATCGGCCTTGGCTTGTTCCACTACTTGCTGCGCTGGGGAGACCATGACAACATTGGGTGCCGGGGGTTTGTTCTGTTCTTCTTTTTCTTTTTTCCACGTGGGGTCGTAGAGTTCTAGGCATCGATCCACACTGTACATGATCTGACTTTGCCCACCACGTTGAATTTCGAAGTGCGGCTGAAGTTTGCCTTCTGCCTGCAGTTTATAGAAACGGGTCCACTTGTCCACGTTTGGAACGTACAACTTGTATTGGTCTGACATGTTGCTCCTCTGTAGGTTCTATCTCAAATGATGATGGTTTGTGACAGACATCCTATTTATAGAGATCCTGCATATCGCCAGCTATCCGTGACCACTGACCATACGGTTTTTGCTTTCATCTCATCCAGGTGACTGTCGTTCAAAATGAAGGCTAACAAAGGGGAGATTTGTGGTTGGATATTTCTACCGCTACTTTATAGTAGCAAGAGCTGTGTGTACAAGACAGAACATACCACGATCTTTGATATACCAGACATAATACACTAGTTGGCTATAGCTTAATGGGCCACCGACGGGGATCGATCCTAGATCGACCACTGTATTTACCTATTTGGTAATTAAAAAAGCCCTGTAAAAAGGCTTGTACTCTAGGGAAATACTTGTGTTTAAAATGCAGCTAAAAGATCTAGGTCGGAGCGTTCAGTTGCAGTCACGCGTTCTTTCTTCAAAGCAATGGGCTGGGGATGTTTCACTCTCTTTCACACACACACACACACACACACACACACACACACACACACACACACACACACACATCCCTTTCTTCTCCTTAACAATTATTCCTTTCTTCTCCTTAATACATATGCCTTTCTTCTTAACAAACATTCCTTTCTTCGAGACAAATATGTCTTTCTTTTCCTATGACTAAAACAAAACAAAATATTTGTATTCAATTAATCTTTATTTTACGAGGAAGGAAATGTTTTATTTACTCAATATATTTTATTTATGGTTATACAAGAAAGAAAGAAATGTTTTATTTAACGACGCACTCAACACATTTTATTTACGGTTATATGGCGTCAGACATATGGTTAAGGACCACACAGATATTGATTGAGAAAACCCGCTGTCGCCACTGCATGGGCTACTCTTCCGATTAGCAGCAAGGGATCCTACACCATCCCACAGACAGGATAGTACATACCGTTGTCCAGTTGTGGAGCATTGGCTGGATATATACCAGACCGACCCACATCAAGGGAACACTGAGCTACGTCCCGTCCCCACAGGGTTATTAGAGGATGCTTGAAAAAAAAATCGTAACATAATAAATAAATAAACAAATAAATAAGTAAGTAAATAAGTAAAATAAAAACAAACTATAAATTATTATTTTGTTTTAAAAATAATAGAAAAATATAATTTCCCCACATGAGATACGAACGACGTACCTTTCACGCTAAAGTCGACTACGCTAACGACTGAGCTACCGAGACATCAACAAAATCTGTCATTTAAACCATTATATGTGCGAGCGGCGAAGCGCGGAATGAAGTGACGAAATAGGTCAGTTAATAATAATCTTGTGAATGCGCTAGCGCGGGAGACATAGTGGGACGACAATTCTATTTTACACCTATTTAAATCATTTCTTATTTCACGTCTTTAAGAATGTAACTTCTAGTTCCGAAGAGTATTTTATTTAGAGACTGCCAACACAAGATACCACCGCTTCCCGGATGTAAACAGTGATAACCATTCATCATTCAGGGCGCTAAAAATAAATACACTACCTCGCGTCGGGCAGAGTCATTAGAAGTGGTAGGTTAACGACACCACTAGAGCACTCGATTTATGAATCATTGCCTATTGGATGTGAAACATACTTTTGGACAGTTTTAGAGAGGAAACCCGCTACAGTTCCCCATTAGTAGCAAGGGATCCTACACTTCCCACAGACAGGATAGCACGGGCGTTGCTAAGTACGACGGATCGGGCTAAATAGGTCAGGACTAGACTAAGTAGGTCAGGGGCCGGTCTAAGTAGGTCAGGGCCAGTAGGACGAGGTCACGTGACGTCATCAAGGTCACGGAAAGTAGGTCAAGGTCACGGAAAGTAGGTCATGACTCTATACAGGCCCTGATACTACTACTTACAAGAAAGAAAGAAATGTTTTATTTAACGACGCACTCAACCCATTTTATTTACGGTTATATGGCGTCAGACATATGGTTAAGGACCACATATATTTTGAGAGGAAACCCGCTGTCGCCACTACATGGGCTACTCTTTCCGATTAGCAGCAAGGGATCTTTTATTTGCGCTTCCCACAGGCAGGATAGCACAAACCATGGCCTTTGTTGAACCAGTTATGGATCACTGGTCGGTGGAAGTGGTTTACACCTACCCATTGAGCCTTGCGGAGCACTCACTCAGGGTTTGGAGTCGGTATCTGGATTAAAAATTCCATGCCTCGACTGCATCACTTACAAATTGCCTCGTATACTGGTATCCGTCTGGGTTGCCCAGTGGCAGAATGTACCAGTCGTACAGTTCCAAGAGATCTTGATTCGTTTCGTTCATCGCTAGCTGCAAAATGGGGAAAACAAAACAGTATGAATCGCCAGATACTTGCAGTGTAAATGACAAGGTACGTACTGCACTGTAAATCAGTTGACGGATATTGAAATTAAAGCATGTTCATCGCTAGCTGCAAAACGGGGCAGAGTAAACAGTATGAATCGCCAGTTACTTGCAGTGTAAATGACAAGGTACGTACTGCACTGTAAATCGATTAACGGGTATTGAAATTAAAGCAGCGTACATCAAAATTGAAATAGAATATAGACTAAAAATGAAGTATACAGTGAACATAAAGTAGTATGCATTAAAAAATGATGTACATGTATATTCGAAAGCAACTCTTAAAAACATTAAAACCTAACGCAGCGTATGTGTTAAAAAATACATTATAAATGATGTAAAATACATTACAAATGTATTAGTATACATGACATTAAAATTGGAGCAGCTGACATTAAAAAGTGAGTAGTGTACATTACAAATGAATTAGTTTAC
>NW_024535525.1:0-12810 GCF_016097555.1 Gigantopelta aegis
AAGAGTATCAGAAACTACGTTTTACCAGCTAGATAGAGTGAATTTACACGAGAGATAGAATCTTTATTTACTGATATTACCAGAGCAGGCAAATTGCTGGACTATCAAGTCCATACTTTAATGGTATACTCAACTCAATAATACACCAGCTGGTGTACAATAATAGTCATTAATTTTTGGAAGGGGATGTGTGGCAAGTTAGTTCAGTATTTTGTTAGTTTCTGAGACACACCCACTTTTGTATCATAATACATGAAATCATTATTGTTTGAAACCCATTATTCACTAATATGTTTTGAAAGAAAGAAGTTTCGGATAATGTTGACTTTAAAAATGCTCGAGTTTATGTAATATAACAATATATTACATGTATATAAAACACAATTTGTTTTAATTAATCCTTAAATTGGTAGGATCTTCCTCTTTGTCTTCAAGGACACAGAGTAAGTTATCAGTATCATTTTCATATGTTGGGAAGAGATATCTAAAAAACATAATATATTTATGTAATCTATTTCATCTCTCTCTTACTGAAATTGATCCCAATGCTTTTTTTAGTTGGTAATATAAAAATGTCTTTCTGTTCCCAATGGGGCTACTACTGCAACCGAATCATTGTAGCCATGGCAACAGTATATACATGTACCATTGTGTACCTAAATATAAAGGAGCATGCATTATAAAATTATGATATTGGGAGTAGCCTCATTTTCCATTCTGCTAGGCATGGAAATGAGTCCGTACATCCGGTAGTATACCAACTAACTTTGTCTTCTAATGTAATTAACACCTTTAATTTTTGAGTAGTAATCTACGTCACATGTAAGTTGAAAAAAAATCAAAATGATGAGTCCTCCTATAAATGGAGGATTAAAGACATAAAGTACATTATTGATTACATAAAGTAACATTATTGATTATATAAAGTACATTATTGATTACATAAAGTACATATAAATACATAAATATTAAAAGTACATAATATGTTTTGTTTTGTACAAAGCAAATTACCAGGTGCAACAAACATTATTTTCTAAATACTACAACATTAAAGATTGTCTTGAACACACACATACATACATATTATATAGCAACATCAATGAATTACCAATGATGTTAATTAGACATACTATCATATGTTGGTTGAGTTTGAGAGAGATGGAGATTGGTGTGAAACAAAAGAGACAAGGAGAGAGGGAGACAGATGGTTCATCAATCATTCCACTGTGAGATATACAGTGACAGGTTCAATTTTATAAGCTCTAACTTGTCATGTTCTGATTCTGTTATGACCATCATCTTCTTTAAGTATATCTCCCAGATTTGCCAGGTTCCTGAGTAAATAACAAGAATTAAGAAGATGTCATTTAAGAGAGGAACTAACTGTCTTACCAAAATAGTGATCATATAAAATTTATCATACATTTGATTTTTAGGATTAATTCTTCTTTTGTGTTGTTTCTTTCTCAGTGATCACGAAGAGTTGTATGATCTCGGAAAATTTCGTTCACAATACAAACATTGTAAAAACTATTATATAAAAGTATATGACCTCATTATACAATTACATAATATAATACCTTTCCAATGTACTTTTAGTAAATCCCCACGAGAAAATTCATTCACAAAAACTAAAAAATAAATAAGACTGTTGTAAAATAGTGTGTGTTTAGGTGGAAACCAAATTGGTACCAATGTTGTCAGGGAGACCAATATTAAAAATGATGCTGTTTAATCATGTGATCAAACAGCACTGCTCTATTTCCAATACATATTTACTTGCAGAATTAAACACAATCTTTTGAAACAGGTATCTTGTTCTCTCAGAGTGCTGAATTTCAAGTTAAAGATTCCTAGAGAGACAAAAGATTATAAATCATTAAATTAAGATCACACACTATTTTGTTCTTTTGTAAAAAATTCTCTGAATTGTTTGTCTTCAGGTATGGCATCATCAAGAGATAAAACTTCTCAGAAATATCTGATAAATATTTAATAATTACAGGTGCTATCTCTCTATAGATATATATATACCAGCTGTAGTGTTGGAGTGTTTCTATCACAGGTAACAGATTAGCAAGATCTGATTCATTTGCAAATCTTGTTTTCCAGTATTGAAAAAAACTGAAAAATAATATAATTCATAAATATTACAATACATTATGTACATGTACATGACCCAATCCTTTGTCCTTATAATAATAAGTATCTAATGTGACTACTAGCAAGTGAGGAGCAACACGTCCCATTCTTATAATGATTTTTGTTACCAACTTTGAGTATGAACATTTCATTAGTCAATTAATTAAATAATTACCATTTATAACAGCAATGTGAGATGTTCTATGTACAATATTTTGTGCTGAGAGGCAAGATGGTGTAGATATTCCTCTCTAACTGTGTTGTCCATTTACAACCATTAAATTTTGACTACACACTAGACATGGTATTGGTAAATCTTTATCAACATCATAGAAACAAGGACATATCATGTTTTCATCTCCGAAAAGACAAGAGGGTGGAGTATTGCCTTCTGTCCTTGGTTTGTTGATAACTCCACTAGTTCAAAGGTTGTGTCTTGGTAGCCATTTTGATTCCAATAAGCACAATATAAAATAGTATTAGTTCGAATATTAAAATGTATAGGTGTGGTCAGCATAGTGGTGGTAGTGGCTCTACACAATTCCTTCCCTCTCTCATAGCAGCTGCTTCTTTAGTTTCATGATATTCTCTAGTGCCATTGACTTCACAAGTGTCACTCAATCAATTATTATCAAAAATCAACCAGATTTATTTTCAAGTTGCCAGGTCAATCCTTCTCTTGATTTAAGAGTTATTCTTCCTAGTACAACAACTCCATGTCTCCCCTCTCACTCTCCGTAACACATTGGATACCCTCTAGTCCAGAGCCATCATTTCAAGCTACAACTAGACTACCAGAATATGTATGTATTCTGAACGATCTCTTGAAAGGAACTGGTAATTTAGAGACTATCTTTCAGAGTTTGATCTACAAACAGAGCAACTGGAACTGAGCTTGGTTCATCTTTGTACACAGGAGCTGCTCATTATTACAATAGTGTAGCTCTTGGAGGAACATTTGATTGCATCCATAAGGTCATCGTTTATTACTGGCCATCAGCGGCTATTGCCACCCGTAGAGTTCTTGTAGGTGTCACTGATGGACCACTTTTGGTAAAGAAAAACCTTGATGGAGTTGATAAGGCTGTATCTGAAGTATATCTGAAATAGAGGGTCTTTTACAGGATATGAAACCTGACTGCATTTAGATGTGGTCCCAATTACCGATGTCTATGGTCCAACTGCTGGGATGGTGACCTTGAGTGTCTCGTAGTAACTCCAGAAACAGTCGGAGGAGGAGATAAAATTAACAAGAAAGAGCAATAAAAGTTAGCTTGAATAGCTTTGTATCAAGGAAAATATGTCTCTCTATTTTCAGGGTCTCGCTCAAATGTCCATTCATACATATTGATTTTATTGGAGAAGGATCTAATAGTCCAGTATCAAGGAATAGTAAAGTTAGTTCATCTGACCTCAGGAAACAAAAATTAGGATGTTATCGTTTACCTAAGGTACTTTACTACTATGACAAATGTGTTGATAGGTGACTTACATATGATATAGATCAACCGATGTTGTCAGTATGGGATTGGAAGACAACACTTATCTTATTGGTCTAACAGGTGGAACAGCAAGCGGGAAGACCTCTATCTCAAAGAGATTAACTCAGTTAGGAGCTTATCCAATTGATTGTGATAAGTAAGACTATATTTCTTACATTTAATGTACTTTGAAGGCTTCATCTCTATAGCTTGGACATAAAGCTTATTTGAAGGGAACTACAGCGTATTATAAAGTTGTTGAAGAGTTCGGACAAGGTACTTGTATTTGAACACATAAAATTTAAATTGTCTGGTTATTAGATATATTAGATGGACAACAAAGAGATCAATAGGAACGCATTAGGTCCGATTGTGTGTACTGACAAGGTATTATAACTGGTTTTAAAAACTAGTTTAATTGGTATCTTAATTTAGTCTAAATTAGTAAAACTTAACAATATAGTATGGCCAGAAATATGGCGTCTTGCTAGGAGTGTGTTCAAGAGGCACATGGCCAAGGTACATACATGTAGGTGTTTATTAGTGGTGTGGTTTATCTAATAGGCTATGAGGTGTGTGTATTGGATGCAGCTGTTCTTCTACAAGCAAAATGGGATACAGGTTTACATGAAGTATGGGGAACAATTATCTCTTATGATGAGGTAGGCCTCATTAGTAATAAGAATCAAATGGGTTTCTCATTTCCCTATTAGGCCATAAACGTATCATTAAAAGAGATATCCAACAGAAGAGAATGCAAAGAAGAGATTGGCTGCTCAAATGAGCAACAGTGAAATTGTTGACCACGCCCTGTTGTATTTGTACCACAGTGGGAATATGATTTCACTCAAACTCAGGTGAGAGAGAGAGAGAGAAACATTTTATTTTGTTTTGTTTAGGTGGAGAAAGCATGGACACAATTAACAGATAGATTAAAGAGTAAAAGACAAGGTCATAAATTATAAATTTTATGACCAATACAAAATAGGGTTGTTATCTGTGATTAAACTTTTACAAATTAGTAATTTTATACTTTTAATGTCGTGTTTATGTCAGCAAATATTCGTGTTGCATTGCGTCCTCAGCAGATATTCTCTGACTTGGACAACAAATCAAGTGACGCTATATATGGACAGGACAATAAACACAATGGACCAAATAAACAATGGATAGACAGTACATAAATGGACAGATAGATTACCTGTAATAAATCAAATTACATAATGATTCAGGGAGGGTACATAGCTTCAATGGCAGCAGGAGGATAAGGAGGAAAAATCCTTTTATTATTAAATTAATTACAATAAATTAAATATTTACTTTAAATCAGGTAGTTTGGTAACTCCTGGCCACGTTCCTCTATTAGGTGTGCCAACTAATTTAAACTTGTCAGTCAAGAAACCAAACCAGTTTGATACAGTATTAATTATTAATAATTATAATAAAGGGATATTTGAAAATTCGTTTCAATTGTTCGTCCACATCACTTCCTGGAAAGAGAGGTCGACCAGCATTGGCTAGCTCTGATAATGACATCATATGACATCACAATCAATGAATATTATTACTCTACCTGCAAATATACATCCAGCTGACCACATATCAATAGATGTAGTATAGACTTGAGCACCCATTAGTACATCAGGAGGACGATACCAAATGTAACAACCTAAGAACATAGGAATGAGAGGATACAGAATAAGAAAGTGGGAATGAAAATATAGGAATGAGACTTATAGAGATATGGTAACATGAGACATAGGAATGAGGATTAAATGTACCTCAGCTGAAAATATTCTTACAGGGATACCAAAAACACGAGCTAATCAAAATCTGCCAATTTTAATTCTCCTTTCTACTGAACAAGTAAACGAACAACATAGTTACTATGACAACTAACTTTACTAATGAGAATATTTTGTGGTTTTAAATCTTATGTAATATGTTGGTTACGATGACAGAAAGCAAGACCTTGTAGGAGCTGAAAATAAAATGATTGTACAACTTGTTGACTAATACTACCACCAGAGACATCAAAATATTCTTAAGATCCTAAAAGTAAAGAATGATTTGAATAAATACGAGTCCTATTCCTATGATCATATGAGAGTCCTATGCTGTATAGTGCACCTGATCAATGTACTCAAAGACCATTGTCAGTTTTAAGTTCTTGTGAAGAACATCAGTCAATCTATATATATGGGAAATATAAATATACATGTAATAAAATGGTAAAGTCATGTGACCTTATAGCTGTAAAATACCTGACAATATTTGGTGTTTTTAATTCTTTAATAGACATATTTCTCTTAATGCTGCACTGGGAACACCCTAATATTAAGTTAATTAATAACTGTTTATTAACTAATGTTTAGTGATTTACACCTACTTCATCATCTTCATCAAGTCTGACAATTTACCAAAGCTACAATTTCTCCAGATTCTTTATCTTTAGCTTTATATACAGTACCATATGTACCTATAATCAACAATATATTACAAGTTATATACAGTACCATATGTACCTATAATTAACAATATTATTACAAGTTACATATAATCCCATTTAATGTCCCAGGTCATACATTATTTTAAAGGCAAATTTCCTTCTCCTATTTTTTCTAGTTTCTCGTAATTCTCCATTATGTCGGGACAGAAAACCCAATATTTGATTGGGGTTAAATTAAAACTGGTGTTATAATGTTATTTTAACCTTTTGTGAATTAACACATGTACGCACGTGGTGAATAGTATGGAAGCTGATAGGAATCCAACTCTTAAAGATCTTCACATCACCATCGTATGCTAACTAAAACCTAAGCAACATGAGGTATCAATGTGTCCAAATGTAATCACCAACCATTTGTCTGTAGGCTTTACAAGAACTTATACGACATCACATTGACTCCTTTAATTTTGCTGTAGATGAGGATAAAATATGTATACAGGTCACGTGACTATATATTAATGATAGTGCTACGTATTATATATAGGATCTGAGAACTCAAGAAGTTTTGGATCCTGCAAACCGAAAAATCCAATTTTCTTTGAAGTACGTTCCATTTTATCAAACCTAATTATTATTAATTATTAGGATGTTTCTGTTGGTTATCCCACTTACCAGAGACTATATTTCATGCTCGATCTGTCCAGATTTTCATCAGAGTGTCGTGAACGAGCAGTGACATACAAAGCCCCTTTATCAGCTGTAATATGTTTTATGATAAGTGGGCAAATTATTAATACAATATCTCTTTCCTATGGGACAAGTTCCTATTATGATCAAAGTATGCCTTAATGAGTGGGGTTTATATTCTTTCTTAGTCTAAAAGATGTCATCTTTATAACTTATCTCCTCAAGTCTTGTCAGAAGGCATGAAGAGGCAGAGGTAATTAAGGTGTGGTTTGTTTTATAGAGTTTTGTCGGTAAATTAGGAGTATGGTGGTTACTTTATTATTAATGGCAATGAGAGATTGATGAGAATGCTGATAATGCCTCGAAGAAATTACGTAAGAACTACATGAATCCCAAGACAATAGAATGTATGGTTTTGTATTGTTAGCCTATTGCTACAAATTAGAAATTCATGGACTGGAAAGGTTCCTTGTTTACTGAATATGGTTGCATGATACGATGTGTTAGAAAGGACCAATCGCAGGCTGTAAGGGTTTAAATATTTGTAACTGTATTATCTTGTCTTAGAACCTCACCTTGCATTATCGATCTGACGGAAGTCTGACTCTTGCCTTTGCTCGAAACAAAGAGCTGTTTATGTTCCTATAGTTTTTGTCTTAAAAGTTAGTTTATATCTCCTGACAGTACATGATAGTCACATGTTTTAGCACTTGTTGAAGTGACTGATATACAAATCTACAATGAGATAGTAAAAAACATAAAGACGATGCATTCTTGAAAGGGTAAAATTTACTTGTCAATATTTGGCCTTACTATTTTAACATTATCAGATGTGTCGCTTCAATGCTTCGGTTTTCACAAGAAGAAGGTATCTTAACAAGAGTTGATGCCATGCGATATATTGACAGAGGTTTCGTATCAAGGCAGACTTACTCTGGCAAAGATGAAGCCATCTGTGATCAACTAATGAGGTATCCTCTTTGTATAATAGTAATTATTGTATTTACTTTGTTTTAGAGAACATGTTTGTGTTTCATTTGGACAAGAACAATGACAATTTAATTTATTAATGTAAATAAAATTCACTTATCCTTCCTATGTTTTAGTATCTCTTTTAGTTAATGGCCAAAAAAACATATGCTTTAGCTGTCGGTAAGTGTTACCTGAATCAGCCGATTCTCCCATGAATCAAGAAATTCTCCTTGGAGGCCATCTTTATTTGATGGTTCTCAAAGTAATTGCAAATATAATAATTATATTAATGTTGGTTGTGTGTAGGAGAAATTGGATGCAATATTTGTAAAGATACGTACTGAAATTGCGAGAAAGTTAGATTTAATCAGCAATAAATTTAATATCACTGATTTAAGATAAACACATTAATTAAATAATTAATTAATTTAACTTAAATAAAGTTATTATTAGTAGTAGTATTTATTCTTATAATTTTCTAGCGACTGCATTAAGAGCTGTGGGTTTTCCAAAGAAAAGTATTTATGTTTCTGTGGCCTCATCATGGAAGCATTTTTGGCAACTGGTACTCTTCGTTCTAGAGAGTGGACCAATTTAAAACAGGTGACATTAATACACAATGTTGCTATGGTGGATGTATTATATGTTGGTAGGGCTGCTGGTTTTACTATTGTTGCAGATAAATTGAATTTTTTCCGATATCTTTCCCATTTTCGTGCTGTCCATCGAGGAGCCTTCTTTTCAGAGAGGAGAACCACCTCTGTTCGGAAACTTTTACCTGAAGCTTGGGGTAAGTTGTAATAGTATGGAATGTTATTACAAGCCTCTCACAGGATTTAATCTGTCCTTTACATACATCCTGATGTGCATCGCCTGTGGACTACTTCCACATTAGCTGCCTTGTGTAAGTCCATATCATGTCATATAAGATTGTCACATAAATTATCACATAATAAGGTTGTCACTAGGATTCCTAAAACCATCCATCTCCCAAGCTCCTATCCACTGGGTCTTATACCATTAGGAGTTCACCGGGTTACTCCAGCAACTCTGAGAGAGTACTCACGGTCCATTTTAGATGGGCGTGTCTTGGTGTGGTTTGTGAAAGTGAAGCAGAATCCTTACTCCCACAACTTCGTATTTTAAAAGCTACTGGCGAGAAATGGTATGCTAGCTATAATGGGGTGGTCTATATATTCGTTTGGTTCGCACCACATTGGAGATTGGAATTAGTTCCATATTCAAGTAAAGGTCAGTTATCCTGTATTTTTTCTCTTCACAACACCAGCTCGTATTATGAGAGGGGCACTATATAATCTTAGAACACTTCCAAGAACTCATTGATCTTTGAACAAGTAAAATTTGATATGATCCACCTCCTTACATTAGGATACTAGTGTATATGAACATGCTGTCTGTCCTGAAGAAATTAAAAAAAATGTACATTAAAAGAAAAGTCATTGTGAATGTCATGGATGATATATAATAGGGGACTACATATGGAAGTCCATGAGGGAAGCATGCTAAGTGCCATTGCGAGTTTCACGCCATTTTCAGACTTCCATCAAAGTCCCTACGTAACTATGTACCAATGTCAAGGTAGACAGTGTTCTTGTAATATCCATCACTACCAGGACCCTCCAGATGGCAGAAACAAACAATGGGCACTCCAGCTCATGCCCTACCCTTTAGAACTGATAACAAGATGTTATAACTACAGGTATGAATTATATGGGTCTTATAATTTTCAAATGTTATCAGACCCCTCAAGCACCTTGGTTCGTCCCATCTTTACGTTATTATAAAGTTGATAATTCTCTCTTGCTACTAATGCCATTGTAGCTGTGATATCATATACAGTAAACATCCTCTAAATATTAAGGAACAGTTGTAATTTATCCTAATTAGGGTTATGATATGGAAGATCCCATGATACTCAACAGAGCCTCATTCAAAGGGGTTTGCTCACGCTACTGTCTAAATCTGAGGTATAATGTATAGATATAATTGTTTAAATAAACTGTTATAATACAGTTAATTGATTTGAGTAATATCTAGAGATCATGGCAAACAGCTACGTATGTATTTGGTATGACCTGTCTCACTTCTCTTTATCTTAACTTTGTCCTCTTCTCATAAGGTACATACCCAGTGATCCAATGTCTTATCATAGTCTAGATAAAGATGGCCTTCTCCAGGTGTTGGTGCTTTGTTCCATGAAGGAAGACCCACTATACAGGTTAGTAAGTATGTTAAACCACACCCCTAATTTTCTCTTAGTTATTTGAGGTAGCATCTATAAGGTCATTGTCGTAAAGTATAATCTCAGAACCAGCTTATATAGATCAAGATGAGATATTATAACATAGCATCTAATGTACATGTGTGTGTGGTGAGGTTCAACTTCTTGGTAGTGAACAGGGCGACCAACCGTGCAACGAGGTCTTCATCAGTTAAGATTAAATGTAAGATGATTGTGGTATAAATCGATTATTAGGGGTGTGGTTTCTTCACAGAGAATCAGTAATTGTGACAAGTTTGCCTAGTCGTCATGGACAAAAAGGAATTTGTAGTCCGAAATGGCAGTAGAGAATATGCCATTTACTGAAATCTGGATGTTGTCCTGATATAATATTTAACCCTAGGGATTTCCATCTCGTATGACAATTGGTAAATTGTGTAATTAAATGGGTGTGGTTTCATGATAAAATCAATCAGTCATGATGATTGAAAGTATGGCAGGAAAATCGGCAGCTCTACATGGCATTTGTCATTATGCTACACCCTTTACATTTTCAGAGGCAACCCAGCTGTTGCATACTTTGGAGACTTATTAGTGAAAGGTAAGCTCCTCAATTGTTTTAATTGGGTAGTTGATTTGTGTTTACAATTAGCTGGCTATAATTTATTTGGGTCATGAGATGTTAATATAGAGGGTATTGATGGGAGAGAATTTTGAGCAGCCTAATTCTTGGAGTTGTTTATTATCAACGTCTCCGTCCATGTGTTCCGATAAATTCCAACCGATATCCTAAACCCTTTCTCTGCTAATTTCTAATTTAACCCTTTATAGGTTCGGACAACAGGTCTATTGATATAATTAACTCATCAACCAGTCAAGGTATGGATAATATCATAATGATGTCATACAAATGTCTTCATGATAGGGTAGAAAACTAGCTGGTGGGATTAGGTTTTTGGAGAAATGGAGAGAGACTCTCTTTTGGCACATCGAACTTCTTTCACTATTACAAGACCGTCTTATCAATTGATTCAGATCGAATCATTTGTAAGTATAGTATTCTTATGTATGTTACTTATTTAATGTCTCCTCTTTCCAGTCACATAATGTCGCGATTGTTGTAATATATTATCTCCTATTTTAAACAAAACTTCATCACTTTGCATGCCACTCTTTGATTAGAAAATGGACCTGTAGTCCACTTTGTGACGGAGGAGGACATATTGAGATATATCCGTACCTTATGTCTTCAGATATCTTGTTGCTTGAACTAGGCGCCATGAATATTAACGTAAAAAAATGGGGGTATCATAATCAAACATTATAGCTTAAGTGATCTTTGTTAACATGTTTTTAAAAGTGATCAATTATTGTAATTTATGAGTTTCTTGTTTTCTTTTGTAAGTTCTTGTTTCATTGTTCTTGTGCCTATAGATGCGAAGATTCATGATTTTTAGACCGTCTTGGTTGCATGATAGTCCACATGTTTTTTTTTTTTTTTTTTTTTCTTTTTTTTTTTTTTTTTTTTTTTTTTTTTTTACCTTTTTTGCATTTCTTTTTTTTTTTTTGTTGTTTTTTTTTTTTCGTTTTTCTAATGTTTTTTTTTTGTTTTTTTTTTTTTTTTTGCTGACTTTAGAGGAAGAATTTTTGGTTTTTGTGAATACCTGTACAAAAATACTTGAGAATCAAATTCTATATAGCGTTAGTGAGTAGTTTCACCATTTGTGGAAATTTCTTCATGTAAAACCATGCCATATTTTGGTAGCACTTCTTGAAATGTTTTTTTTACTCTCTTCTTTTGTCTGTAAGAAAGGAATGCTCAGAATGCTTAGTTATAAACTACTGTGGCATGTTCAACTTGGGGGTGTGGTGCATTAGAGCGTGTGGTCAAGTGATTATGCTTACAACTTTAGAGTAGTGATACTAAGGTGCTGTCTTTTGTTGTAGAGTGTTTTAACTGCTAACAGGATATGTCTGCTATGGTGAAGCTTTAGGTAAAACACTACAAGCAGTGGGTGATTGTACTAGCCGCTAACAAAATGTTTACAATTCAAAAACCGAATATACCGAGGTCCGAGACGTGGAGGAACAATAGTACGAACTATATCTCGTATGTGTGGTGACTTACAACTGGATCGTAAGCGCAGGCCAAGAGTGGTGAAAGAGTACAAATACAATTGACTATCATATGTGGGACGGGGGGGGGGGTGTGATGGGGGGTGGTGGGGGTGGGGAGGAGGAAGTAACCCCCTGTTACCAAGCGGAGAGATTGATTGGGATGTTTTTAGAGTCAGGTACGTAAGTTTAAGTATGCCAAAAAAACTCAACTGCTAAATTTTGGGGAATCTTTACTACTTTACTTGGTGTTTGTAACTTGATGATGACGTGCTGACACATTATCCTGTTTATTATGTTTTATCATACCCAAATGAATAATCCTTCAGTTTCTTGTATATATAATGTCCCTACTATTATATCATTAATTATTTAACCAGTAATGTCCATACTATTTACTATATTATTCTCTTAGATGATCTTCAATCCTAAAGTTTCTTGACTAGTCGGAGGAGAAGGACAAAACTTAGATGACCACGGACAATTCCAATGGTTTGATATCAGATTTTATAAATTGTAATAATTATGTTCCTTCTTTTCCATGTATATGTCATTTTCATTTAGAGGCAGGGAATTTTTTTCTGTTTTTTATACAAGTAATATTCCCTTAGACAAGTGATGAATTAATAAAAATCAGGAGGACCACGCCCTTCTGATGCCTCCAAAAATCGACCCACCCAATTATTTAAAACAATTGGATTAAGGTCCTGGTACAAATATAA
>NW_024535526.1:0-13435 GCF_016097555.1 Gigantopelta aegis
CATTCGCTGTTCCCACAAGTCCCATTCCCCTCCCACGTATGCAGACACGACCAGCAGAATTCATACCGGCTTCCACCTCTGGAGCACCACAAGCACAGCACACGGCGGTCGGTACTCTTCTTCCTTTCACAGAGGGAGTGGCATCCAGGACATTCCAGAACACTAAAGGATTTGCGCGTGTAGTTCACGCAGAGTTTGGATTCAAACTCGGTGATTTCTTCCGTAGTCAAATCTGCCAGGCGACGGACTATGAAGAATGGCCACCTTTCACCGCATTTTCCATTACTGTCTATATACGGACAGACGAATTGGGACTGTCCACCATCAAGAAGACTTTGGCAATATGATTTTAAGGATTCAGGGCCTGTTAAAAAAGGTTAAAAGAAATTGTTTATAAACCAGGTACTGGTCCAGACTGTAAAAACACAAATACTAAAGTATATGTAATAAATTGTCCATAATGTCATTTAATCGTTTTTATATCATTAGTTAGTAAATACCAATACTGTTACTAGTATATAAATTGCCACTGGAAGAGTTAAAAGTTTCCTTTGTTTAACGACACCACCAGTGTACATTAATTAATCATCGGCTATTAGATGTCAAACATTTGCTAGTTCTGACTCTTAGTCATCAGTCTGTGTGGTCCTTAACCATATGTCCGACGCCATATAACCGTAAATAAAATGTGTTGAGTGCGTCGTTAAATAAACCATTTCCTTCTTTTTCTTCTTAGTCATCAGAGGAAACCTGCTACATTGGCACTGGATGAAGTCAGCCACTGGGCAAATTAGGGATTCCAGGATGAGAAATGTTTTAAAATGGTCTAAATTGTCGAAGACTGTAATTAATCTCTTTTCACAAAAACCTATAATGATATACCTACCAATGCTATGTCCGCAAGACATCTTAATCCGTGGACTGTATGGGTCATCATCCAAAGTGATCATATCCGGGTCGTCTGTGAACGAAACGTCGTAACGTCCTCTCTTTCGTGTATATGTATCGTCTGCGATTTCTTTAATAGGTGGATGGTTTTCTGAGTTTTCTACGAATTCCTTTATAGACCCTTCCAGAAGTAAAACTACATATACTGTAGAACCGTTTGTCATTTCATAATCTGACAAATACTTGCCGCATCCATATTCCAGTCGGCAACCTGAAACACAATCATTTTAGAATATGAATTTAATCATATATAGCCAGTTCCGTACGTATCCCAAATTAGTTGGGGAGGTGGAGAGGAAAATTATCAAGACACAGTAATGTAATATCTTCTGAGGCGCGTGTGCATGGTTTTTAGTAGGCGGGGGTCTAGACTGAGACGAGCTACGTTTATAGGGGATGTCGAGTTATGATCCCCCGGAAAAAATATATTGAAAAAAAGAGAAGAAATTGTACTTTATCAGGGAGGGTTTCGACTCCCATAGCCCTCCCCTTCACACGCGACGACTAATTCTCCAGTTGGATAAAAAGGTAACCTCCAGATATACATGACTTCCGCCCCAGATCCAACGACGTCGAGCCCTGACGATGTCGGAAGTTAGACCCATGGTGGCCGTGCGTGAACCTTAAAAAGCACTCAGGACTCTATACGGGACTCACTACAACCATTCAGTTAATGCTATCACCTTTACATGGTCAGTTATTCATAGACGCAGTGTGGGAAATACGAGGATCATATGTACATAAAAAAAAAGAAAGAAAGAAATGTTTTATTTAACGACGCACTCAACACATTTTATTTACGGTTATGTGGCGTCAGACATGGTTAAGGACCATACAGAGTTTGAGAGGAAACCGGCTGTCGCCACTACATGGGCTACTCTTTCCGATTAGCAGCAAGGGATCTTTTATTTGCGCTTCCCACAGGCAGGATAGCACAAACCATGGCCTTTGTTGAACCAGTTATGGATCACTGGTCGGTGCAAGTGGTTTACACCTACCCATTGAGCCTTGCGGAGCACTCACTCAGGGTTTGGAGTCGGTATCTGGATTAAAAATCCCATGCCTCGACTGGGATCCGAACCCAGTACCTACCAGCCTGTAGACCGATGGCCTAACCACGACGCCACCGAGGCCGGTACCATATGTACATAAATGCATAAGCGTACGAAACGGGGCGGGGGCACCCCCCCCCCCCCTAGTTCTGGAGCAAAATCTAAAATTCAGGCACACATTATATAGATATACGGGCAAAATGTGCTAACCTGAGACCTTTTTACCATGTATTTCCATCATTCTAACCTCCAAATGCGTAGTGATTTGTTTGCAACTCTATATAGCTGTTTGGTGGTAATGCTAATATGAATAAATGTTGTTATCCAGGTTCGGGCAATATCGTATAATTCAGGCAAAAACCAGCCTGCCCCCCACCCCACCCCTTACAAAAATGGGAGCCCGTACACCTATGCATAAATGCTTATATCGTATTCTATTTTCTAAACCATATCTTGTATGGGACGTAAGACATATCTTCTCAGTTTTGTGCTTGGTGTAATGGAAATTTAGTTTAATAGAAAATAAGTAAGCTTAATATAAAATTTAGTTTTCTGAAATGTTTCTCAGCAATATACCAGCAATAGAAGCTTATTATTTAAAGTGTGCAGCAAATACTTGGAAATATAAACGCCTCCACCACCCAAACAACATATAAACGCCTCCACCACCCAAAAAACAACAATAAACCGCCGCCCCCCCCACCCCCCCACCCCTAAAAAAAAAGAAAAAAAAAGAAAAAAGAAAACAACAACAACAACAATAAACAAACCCGAAACAAACAACAACAACAACAAAAGCACATTTCTCTTTGGTCATTTACTTAATAGATATTGGTGTGTCTGTATGTTGGAAAAAGATGTAGGACGGACAACTTGTATATAGGAGTCGGAGTGTCAACGATTACTACATTGCTTTATTTTAAATCCCAGATGACATCACATGGGTCTTTCCATTTACATCATTTATTGATCATAACACTCATAATGCTAGTTTTACTTTCGGTTGCGACTACGTGTTGTAATAAGATATTGGGATGTTCCAGAAATAATGACACACGTGGTGTACCAAAAGTACACTTATTAATTTTGACTTGCATTGTTTCTGTATATATTTATTTTATTTAGGCGTAAAAATGTGTTTCATGGAACCTGCCGAAAACCAATTCGGTACGGTTACCGTACAATAGATTGGCTTTTTCATTTCATTACTTTCAAAAATTAATTCACCAATACGGGTTCAGATAAAATGTTATATACGTATGTAATCGTGTCACCTACATATTACTAAAAATTAAAATAAATCGAAAATAGATTTTTTTTTTAGGATCGGCCTCTTTTTTTTTACAGATAATAATTTTTGTTTTGCATCGAATTAAATATTTAAAATTTCTTACTGGTATATAAAATCTTCTGATCTTGAATAGGAATTCCATTTATCTTCGATATCTTGTTCAGCAGTTCGTCGATAGAGGCATCCTTAATAAGAAAAAAAAAAGAGTTAAAATAAAGTGAAGGAAGTATGTAATATCTTTTAGGGGCGGGATTTAGCGCAGTCGGTAGAGCGCCCGCATGATGTAATCAGATCGTAAGATCGAACCCCCTCGATGGACTCATTGGGTTTTTCCCGTTCCAACTAGTGCTCCACGACTGGTGTATCAATGGCCGTTGTATGTACTGTCATGTCTGTAAGAGAATGCATATAACAGATCACTTGATTCTAATAGGAAAAGTGTAGTGGGTTCATTATTTTTCTCTTCTTTTTCTTTTGTTTTATTGTGTCTTGTTCACTTCTTTTCAACTCTTTCTCCTTCTTGCTCCCAGAAAAGTAATCCCTAACTACATACTTGATTAATATCTTTAAAATATATGCATTTACAGGCAGTTATATATGTGTATTGTGTGTACGTGTGTTATACACATGATATGATTTATAATTATATGTATGTAAAATATTTTACTACTGATCTACATAATGTAGGTGTGTACACATGATATTATATATAATTATATGTATGTAAAACATCTGACTATTGATGTGTATGTTACTTTAAAGGTATATTGTCACAGACCACTGACCTATTTAATGGTCTAACAAAGTATTACCTGAACAAAAATAATTTGATTTGTCCCTAAATGTACTTTATTCAACCATCTTCATAACCATCATACTCCATTTATTAATGATATTTTGTAAAAATAATTGAATTATGGCAATGGTCCATAATTCAAAAACTAAAATTGCTGAGAGGGTTGACATGGATTTCACTCCATCGTGGTTCAGTTAAGGTGATGCAATAGCTCGATTTTGTTTCCAACAATTAATGTAATTTTTATTTATTATCCATTTTTAGAGAAATAATCTGTGACAGTATGCCTTTAAGTATTCGTATATATTAATAATTTTAAGTCATTGAGCTCGGGGCTCCTCAACACCGACACTGTTAAGAATATCTGACGACAATAAAATATTTTGAAAAAAAATGTAGTGGGTTTCGGAATTATCAACTATTTGACATCCAATAGCTGATGATAAATAAATCAATGTGCTTCAGTGGTGTAGTTAAACAAAACAAATTTTAAATTTTATGTAATATTTTAAATTAATACCAATTAACTGGAACATTGATTGATAGCTTACATTCCAGTGAATACTCAATTCGTGGTAATCATTTGTTTTACACTTTATTTGAACTAGTTTTAAAACAGGAATAAAATTCTGCAATATCGTATACATAAGTTATATATTAAAACTTGCACATTGCAAAAAATATATCGATTAAAAAACAGTGAAGCAGACACTAAATATGGTTTCATGTTCTCCTTTAATTAGGAGGAACCGTAATCGTTCATATCGATATCTCTAAACATATATATATTTCTTCAGTAAAGTAAAGTAAAGTTTGTTTTTATTTAACGATGCCACTAGAGCACATTGATTTTTTAAACTTATCATCGGCTATTGGACGTCAAACATATGGTCATTCTGACACTGTTTTTTTTTAGAGGAAACCCGCTGTCGCCACATAGGCTACTCTTTTACGATAGGCAGCAAGGGATATTTTATTTGCGCTTCCCACAGGCAGGATAGCACAAACCATGACCTTTGTTGAACCAGTTAAAGATCACTGCAATAGTTTGACATCCAATAGCCGATGATAAGATATAAATAAATCAATGTGCTCTAGTTGTGTCGTTAAATAAAACAAACTTTTCTTTTTACTCTCTCTCTCCCTCTCTCTCTCTCCTCTCCCCTCTCTCTCTCTCTCTCTCCCTCCCTCTCTCTCTGTCTCTCTCTCTCTCTCACCTCCCTCCTCTCTCCCCTCCTCTCTCTCTCTCTCTCTCTCTCTCTCTCTCTCTCTCTCTCTCTCTCTCTCTCTCTCTGTGTGTGTGTGTGTGATATGAATATGAATGTAATCCTCTCATAAGTACAATTTACTTTAAGCTCCTCTCTCTCTCCTCTCTCTCTCTCTCTGGTAGGTCTCTCTCTCCTCTCTCTGTGTGGGTGTGTAAACCACTTGTGTGGTGTGTGTGCTATCCTGTCTGTGTGTGATAAAAGAATTATGAATGTAATATATAGTAATTTCAGGCACAGTACACAATTTACTTTAAGCTCTGAAATAGAAGGTTCTATTGTCGAACATGTTCCTAGCACGAACATATATTGGTTATTGGGTACCAAATTTGTATTTTAAGAGTACTTCCTGGAAAATGTAGGTTTACATACATGTATGGAATTTTGTATTCTTCCACAATATCAAATTAAACATTATACAAGTATACAGTGGGACGCGGGGATCATGCACGGGTGTGACAGCCGGGTGTGTGGTGAAATATATATATATATATATATATATATATATATATATATATATATATATATATATATATACATACTAGCTAGTGTATGTATATGTATTGCAGTATGCATTTTTGTATTCACAGGTGGCAGCTTTAAAGTCCGTGTGACCATGGAAGAACGATGAATTCAAAGGGAAGAAAGGAACGTATCCTTGAACGTCGTGAGTTACAAATATATAGTATAGAAGTAAGGTTTTGTGTCTTTTATACAAGAAGGGTTACGTGTTTTCCAACTATGGGCATACATCTCCCAAGGTTTGATAAGTTAAAACAAACTGAATTAGTTTCAAGTATATATGTTATAGTAAAATTTTGAAACTAACACTAGTGACTTAGTGAAACTGACGAAAGAATTTCGTTAATTACACCTAATCATCGTTTCATTCGTTGATAATAATTGGTTAATGTACTTCTATGTTCATTTATTTCATGTTTACATGATGTAATTATCTTAATACTACTGATACAAATATTTACAATTGGACAGATTAAAGGATTTAATTTTAACACCCTGCAATGCAACTATGTAATATTAATCAGAAATTTGCTTTTGGTTGGGGTGGGGTGGGTGGGAGGGGGGATGGGGGGTGTCCGAAGTAGTCCGACTAAACCAACAGTTAACGCTAATGGCAAAAGGCATCTTGGAGAGTCAAGGACTGGGATGTAAGGGGGGGGGGGGGGTGCAGTAACAAATGTTGAAAGATGGGAGAAACTGCTTGATCGGGAAGAAATAAGATGGAATTCAAAGAGAAGAAAGGAAAGGGATTGTTATGATAAAATATACTCTGTCAAAAAAGAAAACGCATAGGTGATAGGGAAAGAAGAAAAGTGTTTGATTTTACAAAATATGGTTTTTTTTTTACAATGTTGCTGAATGACCATGTTTGTTAATGTTCCTGGAATAGGACAGCATGCCCAAATGCACTCTAAAACAAATTTAACGCACGTTGTGGCACGTTGTGGCACGTTGTGCGACAATTGCAGGAAATCGGCGTGAAATGGTCAGATTTTGGCGAATGCACGTGGAACTCGGGGAAAAGATTGGGGTAGTGATGGGTATTTAAAGCTGCAATGCTCGCAATGGTGCCTCATTTCCAGTTCGACGTAGACGAGTTACAAGATGCCAAGACTAAGCCTGCCGAATCGAAACATTGCAATAGGCCGCCTCCAGTTAGATGAATCGCAGTCAGCAGTCGCACGCCACATGAACGTCCACCAGAGCATCATTTCACGTCTCTAGGACAGGTACTAGCAGTTTCAATCAGCTGAAGACCGGTGTAAAAGGAACGCAGGTCCGTAGGACCTCGGTTCCTAGGAACAGTAGTCCTATCGAATCTCCATAGCTTAGGAACCATAGTGCTACCCGGACTGTCATTCCTGGTTTATTTTAAAGTTGTTTTTATCCTAGGACTTATATTCCTACCGGACTTAAATTCCTTCTACAGCAGTGACAGAAATACTAGTCCGGCAAATTAGATGTCCGTTTATTATACTCTGCAATTTGCACGAGCTGCCAGAAAGACAGTTTTTGGCAGCCTTCCCTCGTAGTGTGATGGATAAGTGTACGAGTCCCTTAAGATTATTGTGGGTTCAAATCGCCATGTCAAAAAATATTTTTTTACGTCATAGACTTGTGGATCAGACACGTAAGTGAATTTTTGTAATCGTCTGACATTTTTGTTACAATACTGAAGTAGGACGAATATCTTGCTTTTTTCAAAAGTATATAAAGCAACTACAGATATAAAGTAGGCTATATGTCCATGTGTCCAACACGATGAAATATACCCCCCCCCCCAATATGTAGCCCAAAATTGTTTTAAAAAAATATGTATGAAAACTGGTAACTCCAAAATAACTAACATTTGGTGAACAACAAAAGACAATTTCTATATGCACCAACATAATTTTTAATAATATGTTTTTTAAGTTTATATTTTGACGGTCCGTGGGACTTTCAGTCCTAGTATTCCTAGTCCTCTGGAATTTATTTCCGATAGTTTGCTTATTACATATATATGATTCCTGAAAATCCCTGAAATAAAACTTTAAAAACTGCACTTAGTTTTAGTAGTTACTTATAACTAGTACTGTAATGACCAGTTACTACAATATAAAATAACAGGAATAATAAGCATGAAAATTTGATTTGTTATTGATGAACAATTAAAAATAGCATCAAAACACTTTAAATTAGTTATCACTGACTGCCTTATGGCAGTTTCGACCATAAAAAGCATAAGATATGAGTTGGGGAAAGGGTCTCTATTATAATACCTGGCCGTTAGGAACATCATAAGCGTTCGATACTGGGTGGAGGTGTGAGTCGGGGTGTGTGTGTGTGTGTGCGTGTGTGTGTGTCTGTCACGTCACTCCCAGGGGGGGGGGGGGGGGGGCAATGGACACGTTCAGGGAAAATGAGCTGACCTAAAATCTTCACCATGCATTTCCATAATTTTACTCACAATATTAGTTGTAATCCATGTAAAAATGCAGACTGATTTGTTTGGAATCCTATTTAGTGTCTTGGTAGTAATGCGAATATATATATACGTTGTGTTCCAGATTTGGACATTTTTGTTTCATTCGGGCAATAATGATCAGCATGCCTCCCCCACCCCTTCTCCCAAAAAGGGAGTCTGAATGCCTATTGCGACCAAAACTGTCAGGTGTAAAAGTGTCATGAGTAGTTAGTCTGTTTAAAAGGAACTTTGTAAATTGTGTGTGCATATTATTAACAGTATGATAATTGTTCTATGATTAGTTTTGTTTTAGTCGGTCCAGTAGCCCATTGAGCTGCTAAAACCCACTCTTAGTCATTGATATTTCTACTAATTAATAAACATTAGTAAAAAACCATTTAACATATTTGTTTATCGATGGTATGGTTTGTTGGGACTAAGATATCATAGAAGCTAGAGTCTGATATGTCATATGTTAGACCAAATTAATTTTTAAAATGAGCAAAATTGACAAAGCAGGCACATGTTCAATAAACTATGCAGGGGAGAGGTCAAGAAATGTGCTTTGAAGAGGGGTGTTTAGAACACGCCACCCCACCCCCAAACCCTATGTACACGCGCCTGCAACATTATTGACAGAAAGGCACACACTTAAAATTATATAATAACAAGATAATGTATATAACGCAAATATAACATTTTTATAGTTAATTAATTATTATTATTATTATTATTATTATTATCAAATACCAATATATAATGTCTAACAGATAATTGTGTTGGTATATCATATTGGCAAGTTATACTTATTTGCGAGTACTAATATGCTTCGAATTATGGTAAATGTTTTTGAGTTTTATTAGTTGGAACAATACGCAATGAATAAAGACCTTAGTTCTGCTCATGTAATAAGGTCAACAAAATGTGTACAAACTCTTGCAAATTATATAAATGGAAAATATTGGAATAAATAGAAAATATTTAAATAAAGAAAGGCGCTAATATCCTAAGTTAATTAAATAAACCAAAAAGGAAACTGTTTTTCGTTTTGTTTACATTTATAATTTAATTTTTATGTGTACGACTGTCACGGGGATTCTATAATTCCCGTAACTGAATAAAACACGATTATCAAAACATCTCTCCTAACTGTATATCTATTAGATCTCTCTGTAACAGGCTGTTAAACCCTAGTATGGCTCGTCTCTAGGTATGATCAGAGATACGATCTTATATAAAGTATATATTTTTATAGCACGTTTAGCTCACTAGAAACACAACAAAAACACAATACACTTTGGAATCTGTATTAATCTACGCTGACAAATGTACAGCCGTAGTAGTTAATTAATAACAGCAATAATAACAACCCAGAACTGATCACTTAATTAGTTAATCTCTAGGTGCCTAGTTACACAATATGCGTATCACTTCACCGTTACACAACACCCACGCGTGTGATAATGGTTGAGATGAAACGCTTCCAGGAAAAGTTAATTAATAAAGGAATTACAACACCATTCCTAACTGGTTAATTTTAATTAACCCTTACTACTCGTTCATTAACGTGTGATATTTTTAGGAACGCTTCCAGGGGAAACTTAATTAATAAAGGAATACAGCTCTATTCCTAACGGGTTTAATTTTTAATTAACCCTAAACTACTCTTCAGTAACCTTGTAACACAGAATTAATACTGGAACCTATCACAATAAAGACAATAACCTACAGTTTACCTAGGTCGTCTAGGATGACTGGCTAAGCTTTATATTACCAAATACTCGTATAATGTTAGAACAAAAAGTCTACGATTTACTTCGTCAGATGACCGAAGACACTGTCTAAAGAATATTGGTATAATACAGTATTAAAATATTTAAAGTCATATCAATCACACTAAAGGTTATACACAGAGCAGAAATGATATTTACCAAAGTCCAACGGACTACGTTCCCTGGGAGCTTCCTTTTCGTTCTCCTCGATATCTCTAAAAACTAGCTATTTATTATAAAAATCAGAATTGGCCTGGGGGTACAAGGCGGTACCTCCCCCTATCATAAGATATTTCAACTCTACTAGCGTCGGTATATTTATCTCTGATCGTCAGACTTACTGACGCCATCGTCGCCAAAATCACGGTTGTAAAAACCGCACTCGCAGAGGTATTACGTAACTACTCGCCACATGGCCTCCACAGCTGGACTAAGTGCATATTGGAATGCCCGATCGCGCGAAGTATTACGTAACAAGTTGCCCATCTGGGCTTAAGTGCAATTAAACTGCACAGGCCCTCTAACACAATTAAAATCGCCACAAATTTAAGAGCATGTACCGTCACAACGACCGGACTTAAATTTTGATTGTCCAGGAATGCAAGTCCGGCCCGGACTTCATATCCTGGTAGTCAGACCAGTATTCCTAAGGAACGTAAGTCCTAGGACTTGCATTCCTAGGTATATTAGACCTAGGACCTGCATTCCTAGGAGATTAAGTCCTTGCAGACCACTGTTCCTACGGACTTGCATTCCGTTTACACCGGCCCAGAAGTGGAACACCTCGCATAACAACTGCAGCACAAGATCGCTACATCTGCACTTGCGTCACCGAACTGCCACAGCAACGAACACTGCTGGTCGCATACCTGTTTGAGAAGGGTGTTTGCACAAACCATTCGGAACCGACTTCGAAAAGCTGGTTTACGGGCTAGGAGACCGTATGTTGGCCCTGTCCTGCGACGTCAACATCGACATTTACGTGTTCGCTGGTGCACGAATGTACAGGGGTGGAACTTGGGGAAACTGGCGGCGAGTATGGTTTAACGATGAGTCATGTTCTACAGCGACGTGATGGACGACAACGTGTTTACAGACGCCGCAATGAACGTTTTGCCAACAACTGCGTCGCCCAAGTTGACAGATTCGGTGGAGGGAGTGTCATGATGTGGGGAGCCATCTCATACACCGGCAGAAGTGAACTTGTGTTCGTACAAGGCAACCTGGCCGCTACCGGGATGAAATTCTTTGCCGTCATATGCTTCCCATTTTGGATCGACAGAGAGAACTCTTTCAGCAGGACAAGGCCAGGCCGCATACGGCACGTGTAACAATGGATTTCCTACAGAATGAGAACATTAATGTGCTGCCATGGCCATAAAGTTCGCCAGATCTCAACTCCATTGAAGATCTATGGGAAGAACTGGATAGACGTGTACGCCAGCGTAACCCGGAGCCTCAGACGCTTCCGCAACTGTCACATGCACTACAGGAAGAATGGGCTAGGATTCCACGTGCCCGGATTCAGAGACTCATTCAGTCTATGCCAAGGAGATGTCGCGCAGTGATTGCAGCTTCTGGTGGCCACACAAGGTACTGATTTCAGCGCCCTCGTGCGACGCTGTTTGGTGACGAAAACGCCTCCACTGCCATCAGTCCATAGCAAGAACATTGTCACATACTCATGTCAAATTTGATAATAAATAACGAAATTATGCCACTTGAGATAATTCCATGAATATTTCGCCTATGCGTTTCTTTTTTGACGAGAGTATATTAGTAGTTTGTTCCTTTTTTTAATTCTTATTATTAATTTTTGTTTTAGAAAAAAACAGAACCCCAGTTTTATACATATAACTTGTATGTGTATCTTCAAAGGGCTCTTCCTGTTTTTGATCTTGAGCTCCAGGTCTTGTTGACCACTTTTCCCCCGTTTTCAACCTGGACAGACGTGCCTTTGTAATCGGGGATGGTGAATTCATGTCGACGTGAAAAAAAAAATTGAGAGGAGTGATGAATTGCTCCCCGAACTTAGATTATGGGGAGCCATGTAAGATATTACATCTATAAATTCACATTAGTATTCTTGAACTAATCTCAGTGGAGTGGTTGTGGAGGGAGAGTGGCGGAGGGGGGGGGGGGGGGGGGAGAGAGAATGGTCGCTTCCCTTAAACGACGAGATCTGATTTTGTGAAATTGAGAGTGAAACAGTGATTACGCGAAATTACTGGACATGTTAGACAGTATAATATATTTATGACGGATTCAGTTACGTGTGGCTAGCTGGGATACGACCTTCGTGATATATTCTCACAGAAAAAAGTAGAAACTTTACAAGGCTTAAAATTATCTTACAGAAAACCAACAAATGGTATGGTGATGGGATATAAAAGTATAATGAAGTTCAACATCTAAATGTCACAATAAATGCCGTGATACATACAAAGTGTTTGTAAGGTGGTTTCTTAATTGGTTCTTTTCGAATAGAAGTAATATTTATCAAATTATTCAAATTCTATGTATGTAAACTTTCTTTAGGACGTCAGTGTAGTTATTATAATAGTATTTAATTGAATTGTATACGATGCACTTGGTATTGATTTGTGTTTTATGTTCATATTGTTTTTGTTTTTTTACTTAACTATTACTTTATAGTGATGGATACCCACTGGAACCGCCATTGGTAAGTGTCACAATTTCCACATCAGTGTTATGCTCTATTCAATAAATAATATCAAAGAAAGTAATATATTACATAAATTATCTGAACGACAATCGTAATCCACAATCAAGACCATATGCGCGGTCGATCTGGGATCGATCCCCGTCGGTGAGCCTGTTGGGCTATTTCTTAATCCAGCCAGTGCATCCATTTTGTGGGATGTGCATATAAAAGATCCTTTGTTACTAATGGAAAATTTTTGCGGGTTTCCTCTCTAAGACAATGTGTCAAAATTACCAAATGTTTGACATCCAATAGCTAATCATTAATAAATCAATTTTATCTAGTGGTGTCGTTAAACAAAACAAACTTTACTCTACACAGATCACTTCCGTGGGAGAGTTGATTGATCCACTATAGTTCCTTATTGTGACACAGGATATGATTCACATATTCACTTCTAGGTGAAGAATTAAAACAATATGTATGTTTAATGGTAAGCCTTCTGGCTGTATTTTGTCCATGATATTTTGTAATACTGTGCATTGACCTTTTGGGACATGGGTGTATAGCGCAAGAGACAGTCGGAGTGAATCGGTTCATGAACTACCTGTTCGGACCGGTACTACAGCCAGATGCGGTTATATAACAAAATACTGAGACGGAAATGTTCTCAATTTT
>NW_024535527.1:0-12251 GCF_016097555.1 Gigantopelta aegis
GGTAATTCTCTCCTCATAATTGTACAGATTGTGAGAAATTAACACTGATCCTAACTTATGATAAAAATGAAAAACGACCCTTAGAGTAGCACCCCCTAGAACCTCTATTAAATAATCAAGTAAAATCAATCATTTCCCATGAACATAAATTATAAAATTAATAAAAAAGGAAAAGGCAAGAATATGTATTTGTCGACACAACCTGTTAAATTGTACATATAGATTTTGAACAAGAGTTTTGTTGATTTGTTGCCAATGAACTACAGGTAGTGATCTTGCAGACTATATGTTTGAATTTGAATTTGAATGTTTTCCCATAAACAAAGGTACAGGATACATTGATACCATCGGACTATAACTCTAGTATAGTTATATTTCTCAACATTTTATTCGTTAATTCTCAGTACTTACCTCCAACATCTACTTCCATATTTATCTATAGTTGATTGAAATGGGTTTCTGCCCTGAACATTGGAGGGCTTATAAGGAGGGAAACCACACTTACAAATGAGTATATCAGATCTCGTGATGACTCAAGCCACCATACTTGAGCTTGGTTTTGTCGGTGATAGTCCCTCGAGATAGCCTCCACTAAGAGCCACGTAACCTTACAGTCGGCAGAATATCACCGCCACTACCCTCCATACGGATTAATAATTTTAACCGTTTAGAAGCACCGACCCCAATATATTATACGTATACTAATTATAAATAATTTAAACTCAACAAATTAAGCTAAAAACGTGTATTATAATCTGTATCCATATAATAAAATTGAAGTTTTTAAGCTTCGTTGTTAAATTCTTGCTCCATAAATCTCTTGAATAGGTCATTCTCTATTGATATATTGTTATATCTCTGTACCATCTTGTCCTTTCTTTGAACGAACTAATTTGTGATCTCGAAATTCAGTCAGTTGAGCCCTTAACGTCCATGTCACTGTTAACAAAAATGCTTCACGACATTTTTGATACAAATCACTAACAGGGAGACCAATATATGTGGGTCCCTCACAATGTGTCTAACTGGTATTGAGCTAAATATTCGAACACTCCCTTAGCATTTAGGTGTCCAACTCTGAATAACATGACGAAACGATCTTAGCATCAGAATCTCAGATCCTTCACCAGACAAAGAATTTATCATAATAGGTCTCAACAGTATAATGGCTATAAGTAGAGGCATTATGCCACACCCATTTAAATCTTCCAGATGTAATTTCGTCCCACAGTGGAGGAGCTCTTGGGTGATCTATGGTGGCTATTATAGGTATGATGGACAAGATGCGAGAAAACTTAGTGCCAATTGTACTTTTTCGTCTCTCTAATGGCTTACCATCAAATTGTGAATTATAAGAAAGCTTTTCTTTGCAGTTTTTTGGTTGCTGATTGCCAGGGAGGTACATATGAATTGACTCTTTGGACAGGTGTTTTTAATCTTCAGTGTGCTCTAACCATGTCTGTGACGTAAGAGTGTTTAAAATCTCCTTCAAACTAAACCAGAAAAAAGCCATAGATGACAGCTGATAACAAGTGGAAAGTTTCTTCTTACGAAATTCATCTAGAAGCTTTAGTTTTGATCCCACCCATACAACCAGGATATTGAACCAGTTTTTCAACTGGCATAACCACGTTGTTTTTTGTAATCAAACAGGTTATCATACATGTGATGTAAGGCATCAAATTCCAGATTTGTATGAGAAGATCTCGACAGTGGCTAACCTTTCCACAAGAACAGGATCTAGTAGAGGATAACTTTGAGACATCTTTGATCGTTTTAATGTCCGACTTGAGAAATACTCTTCAACAACATCTTCAGTAACTTTGTGTTCACTATAACTGGTTAACGGATTTTGTGACGAAAGGTACCTATTCCTAGTGTTCTTTGCAGAAAATGCTTGCTTTGGATTGTGTAGGTGAATGATCATTGTCATTGTTAGGTCTCTCAGTTAGATTTGAGCCCCTGAGATTTTCGAGTAAGTAGTTTTCTCATTGCGTGGTTTGCTTTGCTTGCAACCAATTTGTCTTCGAAATCGAGTCTTCAATACTACTATTTCACTTTCACTACTGCTATCAGTATCTGTGTTATTCTTCATTACTTGAGTATCAAGATCTCTAACAACTTCCAGTGGAATTTGACTTTGACCTTGTTATCTTAGCAGACACTGTATCACTGTCTTGCTCATTAGTATCAATTTCAGTTGATTTGAAATGATCTTTAGTACTGACAGTGTTCTTCATATTTTCAAGTTTAATATAGATTTAGATCGAGTTCTTGTTGACACTATGCTTTCACTTTCATTATTAACATCAACACCGTGTATTTCATGTGACCATAGCGTAAAGTTCTCTTTTTTTCTATCGCTCTCTTCAAAGCTAGTGTCTTCTTCAATGCTTGATGATGTGATCATACGAGCTGTCTGTTTGGGTGTGTGTCTTTTGTCTTTAGCAAACATTATTCTATGTCTAGATGACTCTGAATGAAACAGTTTGTGAGGCCACACTACTACAGCTTTTATTTAGATCTAAAGGAGATTGCTTTGTACTTGGTGTGTTTCTTGGTCGTAAAGACGTTTGGTAGTACTATTAGAGAAACCTTTTTCTTTATTTTGAATAATTCTTGTTGATTTTTCGTAGTGGAGTTGTCTTTAAAAACAGTTCTTCTACTTCCATTTCATCAGTACTAGAATCAGACGACATGTGATCATTCTGTTGTCTAGAAGATTTTGAGTGAACAGCTGTTTGTTGATTTTTTTTTACACTAATTCCATCTTTCTTTGGGCTAACGATGATTGTTTCTTATCAATTGTTTTGCATACACTTTCTGTCAACACTAGAATTGAAGGACTTACTATCTTTACTTGGGATTATTCTTTTAGAGTTTCTTTGTGGAGTCATATCTGAAACACACATTCTTCTACATCCATTTCATGATTTTCATCACTGTCACTAGAATCAGAAAACACATGACAATTTTGTGATTTCTCCTTGTCTTTACATAGCGCCTGTCCTTCTAACTTAGCTTACTTGATCTTGTTATACGAGGAATACTTAAGATTTACCAGATTTATGAATACATGAAAAGGGGTGTGCCCAGTGAAGTATTTCCTGCCGACATAGCAAACTTGGTTTACTTTGACGTTTTGGAGTCGTTTGAATTTAGGCATTTTGAGAAACGACAGAGTGACTTCTAAAATAAGCACACAGTAAGATTTGAGCAAATAGTCAGCGAAAGAAGAACCACCACGTGGATAGTAAGAATACGAATAATGTCCGGAGTTATTGCGGGTTCTGACCCCACGTGTATTTAAAAATGTCTGTGTTTTCAGAAGATTTGTTCAGTGTCTTTGAAGAAGATGACACAGAAAAGAAGAGAAAACTCAAAAGACCAGGAAAAGAAGGAGATAAAGTAGATGATGATGATAACTGAGAGGACTAAAAAAATCTAAGTTGGACCTGAATGGGAATTAGAGGAGGGGAAACGATAGACAAAGGAGAAAGTTGGAAGAAGAACAGAAAAATGAGAAGTACATTGAGTCACTAAAATGTGTTTGTTTATTGACTAACACATAACAGACTGATGGGCTGACAGGATTTAGGATGGATGGAATATAACAAGTAGAATGGACAGATAAAATGTTGTTAAACAGATGAAGTAATTGATAGGATAGATAATGTATTAATGGATATATAAAATTACTGATGGAATGATAAAATGTTAATAAATAAATTAATAGACTATTTCCCTTTTTTAAGTATGGAGTTACCATACTGGAGGTAGTATAGTCAGAAAGACGCCCATATTTGGTGATCCAGCTATTGTCATTACCATAGATACAGGAGGAACATGTACACATGAGGGTACATTTACATGTAAATGAATATACATATATATTTTTTTTTTTCCTCCTTAGGTAGCTTTCCACGACTTACCACCCAAAACTTTCCTTACGAACATTTTTAAACCATTATCAGAAGTACCAGGCAAAGGTCAATTCATAATATATACATATATGGTGTGGTGTGTGTGTGTATATATGCTATATATAGCAGTTTATTAACCTTGCTGTGTGTGTACGGGGCGCATAGCGAGGGTTTACTGTAGCTCGTCAGTGTGTGGTATGTGTGTGTGTGTGTATGCTATATATAGCAGTTTATTAACCTCGCTGTGCGTGGCGCATAGCGAGGGTTTACTGTAGTCTGTTCGTGGGTGTGTGTGTCTGTGTGTCTGTCTGTGTGTCTGTTACCCGGGCAAATGGCTTTGAAAAACTGTTTAACTCAGCAAACAAGGTAGTGGTAGCCACCAAACTATAGTGGATGGTAGCAAAACTTCTGTACTTCTTAAGAATACTGCCAAATGAGTGTCAAACAAAAAGCTTTAAGTCTGAAAAACCTTTGAAAAAAGCACAGCTTTCAGCGAAGATTCGAGCATTCAATAAAAAAACTCTGCATACAGTTTATGACAGTTTTCCAAATTTTTAAAGTGAGATTTTTTGCAAAATTACTCTTTGGAAGAAGTAAGTAATTCTTCTTTTTCTTTTTTATGACATGTTCATAACTTTTGGCAATTGTTTTTGTCAATACATTGAGCGCGAACTAGCACCATAGATGTCATTGGAGAATCACTAACTTTTACTAAGAAGTTGGAAAATATTGGACCTTTGTCAATTAGAGTACAAAGTACCCAGTAGACACACTAAAAGGCAAAGCTTTTTCCCTTTGATTGAAGAGAAAAGCTGAGTCATCAATAATCATCTGCGCATCACGTGAGATTACGTCACTTGAGGAGGTCTCTGGATCATGGATAAGCCACAGCAAGGTTAAGCACTTAGTGCATTTCATTTGATTTTGACTTGAGCTCACTAGTAAAAAAACTGCACTTCAGTCATTTTACAGTACAAAAGATATAGCTAGTACATGCCATTGATTCTTGAAACTACACCCAATTAACTTAAAATTTTACCTGAAAAATTTAATTTATAATTTAAAATTTAAATTTAAAACTCACAATTTATACTATTTTAACTTTATATTGTACAATTTATAGTAGACTTGAGGTAGTAGATATCATACATGTACAGGTAATATAATTATTAGATCTCATTATTTAGGAGTATCCCTTTGTTCTTGATAGCTTCCAGCGAAAAGCTATTCAATGTATCGAAAATAGTCAGTCATATTAGTGTCAGCACACACATCAGCTGGTAAAAAACTGTCGTCGCCGAGTACGCCATAGCTGTTAGTTTAAAAGAGAACCAACGTGTCATATATACCACACCCCTTAAAGCGCTAAGTAATCAAAAAATATCGAGAGATGTATGAACAATTTCAGGACGTGGGACTGATGACAGGTGGACACAACTATTTAACCCAACAGCACCATGTATCGTCATGACAACAGAGGTAGGGTGTAACATGTGTATGTATACTACCATCTTGTTACTTAATAGATTTTAAGAAGTATGTTATATAGAGGATCTGAGGTAAACAGGATTGTCATGCATGTAAATGTAAGATCTTTATTTTTCAGGTGATGCGAGAAGTGGGTTGGGTTGTTTTTTGACGAGATCCACTATATGAGAGACAAAGGTACTCAATAACCTTATGAATAATTGATTAGTTATTAACTTTATAGAGAGAGGTGTGTGGTCTGGGAGGAGACTATCATTTATTACCTGATAATGTACATTATGTGTTCCTGTCAGCTACTATACCTAATGCAAGACAATTTGCAGAATGGATCTGTCATTTACATAAAACAAGTATGATAGTACATGTAATTATGTACATGTATTTGATATGATGACTAATGCTTCTTATTAGTGACCTCCTGGTCATGTGATGATCACATGATAACCCAGAACATCTAAGACTGATTGAATACTACACATACATGCTATGTTATTAAATGACCTTGCCCCTTTAATTATTGTACTATTTAAATATATTATCTCTTACTATAGCCTTGTCATGTTGTCTATACTGAAACAAAGACCAGTCCCTCTTCAACATTATATGTATCCAGCCCTGGAGCTGAGGGACTCTACCTAGTAGTGATGAAAATGTATGTATATTATACAAGTACATGTTATCTCAACATCTATTACATGTACATGTACATCAATGTCTATTCATGTACATACCATCAATGTCTATTACATGTACATGTACACAATGGGTCTATTACATGGATGTACATCAACATCTATTACATGTACATGTACATGTAGTTTTAATATTAGGGTAAATTTAGAGAAGATAATTTTCAGACAGCAATGTCTCGTCTTCAGGAGAGTGGGATTGGTAGTAGCCGTAAAGGAGGGACTTCAGTGTGAAATTTGTGATACTTTCATGATCTCTCTCTCTCTCTCTCTCTCCCTCCCTCCTCCCTCTCTCTCTCTCCTCTCTCTTCTCTCTCTCTCTTTCTCTCTCTTTCTCTCTACTCTCTCTCTCTCTCCTCTCTCTCTCTCTCTCTCTCTCTCTCTCTCTCTCTTCTCTCTCCTCTCTCTCTCTCTCTCTCTCTCTTCTCTCCTCTCTCTCTCTCTCTCTCTTTCTCTCGTCTTTCTCTCTCTCTCACACTCTCTCCCTCCCTCCCTCACTCTCTTAGGTCCCTCTAATCATGTTTAAAGTAGTAAAGATGATAATGGAGCGTAGTTTACAACCTGTTATTATATTTAGTTTTAGTATAAGAGATTTGTGAAGCTCTTGCTCTTCAAATGTCAAAGTTAGATTTTAATTCAACTAGAGAGAAGGAACTAGTAGATGAAGTATTTACTAATGCTATTGATTGTCTCTCTGATGATGATAAAACAACTACCTCAAGTAGTAAAGAACTTTGAACTGTTAGCTCCCCCTCTCTCCCCTTTTCATCCTCTCTCTCTTCTTAGGTCATACATCTTCTCCCTCTGTTAAAACGTGGGATAGGTATCCATCATTCTGGGCTATTACCTATCTTAAAGGAAACTATTGAAATACTATTTCAGAGGGTCTATTCCCAAAATCAAGCTCTGTTTGCTACTGAAACATTTGCACTGGGTCTGAACATGCCTGCTAGAACAGTGGTCTTCACCCATGGCTAGGAAATTTGATGGAAAAGATTTCAGATGGGTATGTCATAGATACATGTACATGTACGCTATTGCTGCGGTCTGTTCTTTTATTCAGATTACATCTGGTGAGTATATTCAGATGAGTGGGCGGCTGGTAGGCGTGGTTTAGATGAGCGTGGCATTGTTTATGTTAATGGTAGATGAACAAATGGACTCTACTATCGGCAAAAACCTACTCAAGGTAAGGAATATTGTAATGAAAATGGAAGTTTTAATGCTCTCACTTCCTGTAATCTTTCGCGGTCACACATTCCCACACATTCTCTCTCTCTCTCTCTCTCTCTCTTTCTAGGGAAGTCCTGATCCATTGAATAGTGGCCTTTCATCTCACTTACAATATGGTGCTTAATTTATTAAGAGTAGAAGAGATCAATCCTGAATACATGTTAGAAAGATAATTTTATCAGTTTCAGAATAACTCGGCTATTCGGATCTAGAAGAAAGTTAGTACTGATCTATAATGTAGTGTATTAATGATTTTACTTGTAGAAGTTAAAGTATTAGAAGCTAAAAAAAAAAGAGATGCAGGTAACAATAGATAAGAGGACAATATTACTAATTATTTAAAATTAGACAACAGATTAATAAATTGGCTGGACAAATGCAAGTTAGTATAATGGATGAATGAATAGACAAATGGATGGACAGATGGATGAATGGATGGATAATGGATGCACATCCAGCTAAAAGTATAGGTCTTTGATGTCCTATGTTTTATTATTATGCTGCTAGACACACCCACCCCTCTACCCGACCCCTATTGTACAATTAATGTACTTTAAGGTACTGATGTCTTGAGGGGACTAGATGATAGACTTTGGAACTTCTTTGACTTATACACTCTCTCCTCTGTCTCTCTCTTTTGTCTCTCTCTCTCTCTGTCTGTCTGTCGATCTCTCTCTTCTCTCTCTCTCTCTTCTCTCTCTCTTCTCTCTCTCTCTCTCTCTCTCTCTCTCAAGCATTATATACTAACCAAATACTGTATTCCATTCATGCAACCTGGTAGATTAGTAAAAGTAGTACATGAACAAGATGACTTTGGGTGGGGAGCTGTTATAAACTTCAGAAAAAAATCAACTCAAAAGGTACACATGGTAATAATATAAAGTGTACATGTTAATATACAGTGTACATCAGTTACATGTTAATATACATGATATGTTAATATAGAGTGTACATGTATATGTCTCTTAGGGTCTTGATACAGTCTATGTAGTTGAGATATTTTTAGATGTTCAACAGAGTCGTGTAAAAATATGCCATCATCAGCACCACGACCGCTCCTAAAGATGACAAGGAGAAATGCAAGTAAGATATCTGTAGGAGATTTGTGCTAACTATCATGTCTCTCTTCAGCTCTCAATTTATTTTTGCTTTTTTTTCTTTCGTTTCTCTCTCTTTTCCTAGGTTGTACCGATAATGTTACACTTCTTACAACAAATCAGTTCTGTTAGAATTTATCTTCCAAAAGATCTCAGATCATCAGATAGTAGATTTAGTGGTTGGGAAATCTATTGAGGTACATTATTTATTTTGTGTACTGTACATGACGTTAGTGTTAAATGTAGGAGGTCATCAAAAGATTCCCACATGGATTACCTGGTATTAGATCCACTTACTGATATGCACATCAAAGATGAAGAATTCAAGAAGATTGTTAAGGTATGTATTATAATGTATTACCACTGTATTGCTCCTGTTATAATTATGCTCCTGTTATATTATTGCTCCTGTTATATTATGCCCTGTTATAATATTGCTCCTTTTATTATGCTCCTGTTATACTAATGTTCCTATTATATTAATGCTCCTATTATATTATTGCTCTGTTATAATATTGCTCTGTTATAATATTGCTCCTGTTATATTAATGCTCCTGTCATTATTGCTTCTGTTATAATATTGCTCCTGTTATATTAAGCTCCTGTTATATGATGCTCCTGTTATATTATTGTTCCTGTTTTAAATGTATAATTTTGGATTTGAAAGACAATCTTTGTCTTTTTATTATAGAAAATGAAGCACTTGAAAATCGTCTTGTGTCCAATCCTGTCCACAAAGATTCAGATTTAGAACGACTTTTATAATTTATGTCAAAAGAAAACTGAAGTCTGTAATTCATTTTATAACTTTTAAATAACTTGATTGTTTTATAGATAAATGCTCAAGTGAGAGAAGCCTAGAAGGAGTTAAAAAAGGCTCAGACGATAATGCAAATGGATGAACTGAAATGTCGTAAAAGAGTTTTAAGAAGGTATTTGTACAATATATGATATTATGTAATAATACAATATAAGCTACAATATATGATATAACAGTTATATTATTTAATGCTATGTTATAACATTTTATATTATATAATGCTATGTTATAACAGTGTATATGCTATGTTGTAACCAGTTTAGATTATGTAATTAATACAACATATGATGTAACAGCTCTATTGTATGAGGTTGGGATATGCTAATTCTTCTGATGTTATAGAAATAAAAGGAAGAGTAGAGTGCTGAAATTGACTCGTAAGTTCCTGTGTCATATGAACATATTGTTTGTCTCTTTATCAAATGTACTATCTGATCTATTTATCTATGTGTTTAACTAACGTCCATTCATTAATCTGATATTACACATTTGTTATTATATATTCTGTAGAGGTGAAGAGTTATTACTAACGAGATGATATTTAATGGAGCATTTAATGATCTCTCTGTTGAACAATGTGTGGCTTTACTTTCTTTTTTTTGTCTTCCAGAAAAAGTCAGTCCTCTATAATGTATATCTGTTTATTGTTGTGTTCTATATAGGCTGATAAATGCCTAAATTAACAGAACAGTTATTCTGGACCTTTGAGAATGATGCAAGTAAACAGTCAGCTTTTCCATTAGATTATATTTATATTGTTCTGCTCTCTCTCTCTCTCAGATTCTGCTCGTAGGATTTGCTCGAGTTGCCATTGAAGCAAAACTAGAAGTTGATGAAGAAGAGTATGTCGAATCTCTAAGACCTCATTTAATGGATGTAGTCCCATGCATGGTGTTCAGTAAGTCACATGAATACACTATGAGTCATGTGATTCATTTAATTGTCACATGACTGGCTTGATATGTCTTCTGTATAGGGAGCTCCATTTTCTCAAATTTGTAAAATGACTGATGTTTTTGAAGGCCGTATAATTCAGTTGTATAAGAAGATTAGAAGAGATTTTACGTCAAATGTGTCAAGCTTCTAAGGCCATTGGCAACATCGAACTAGAGAAGAAGTTTGCTGAAGGTATATATTTTGTGTTCATTGTAATAATAAGTACTGAACTATGTTCTGTGATTTAATATTGATCTGTTTGTGTATAACCATCCTGTACATCTGTATAATATATATTATAACTGTTGTATGTGTTAGTCTTTGTAGGTTTATTTTATTTTGTTTATTTCTCTTGTAGGTATTTTAAAGATCAAGAGAGACATTGTATTTGCAGCCAGTCTTTATTTTGTAACTGGTAACCTCATTACATATATATGAAATGTTAGTTTACTTCAAATCTTTATTATCCTTTCTTAATTATATATACTCCTATATATTCTAATCTTTAGTGTTAATCCACTTTATCATCTGCCATGTTCTAATGTATGTCAACTGTCAAAGAAAAAATGATCATTACATGTAAATTCAAAATAAATGAAAAATATCTTTTACTGAACAAACTGGTAGACAATAGTAACAGTTTTGCAAGTCTTGAAATAGAAATTAATTTGTGCACAATATTGAATGTTAAATACAATACATTGTAATGAAGACAACACAAAAATTCTTAATAGGATAATATACAGGTATATTCTATATTCTATATAGTTTTTAATATTATACACTAGTTTATTGTATTATTAGGGAATGAGAGTTTACATTCTTGTCGTATTTGTAAAGAATCAAGTTTTTGGATAATTGCCAAGTCTGTTGTTACATATTTGAACGTTAATTGAGATACAAAATAATGATGATCCACTAAAAAGTCTTAGATAATAGATAATATATTCTATATACACTACATATATACATTATTGCAGTGGGAGGTACAGTTACATCGCCTTTTGACAGTGCAATATGGCCGAAAGCTTCATGCTCAGTTCAAGCTTTGTTATTGTACATGTAGAGAAGACTGTAAGAGTTAGGTCGTGGAGCTTATGGTGTGGTAGTATTGAGGTTAGAGTGAGTGGACTGGTTTGTGCTGGAAAGACTCTACATGAAGCTATTGTACAGGTACATATACTAGCTAATGATAAAATGATCCTACATCTTGTTATCTCTTTGTAGAATGACACATTAGTCAAATTTGCTGAAGAGTGTCTCTGTCACAGTCAACAAGTCATCCAAACATTGTACAGTTATGGGTGTCCATTCTCTCTCAACATTCTCGACTACCTATGTTAGTAATGGAGTATCTTCCTCTGTCATTAACATAGTGTTTAGAAACACATCAAGATCTCCCACTTCAAATCAAAGTACTCCATCTCGTCTTGATGTTGCAAAGGGTCTCAATTATCTTCATTGTAAGAGACCTCCCATTGTTCACCGTGATCTCACAGCCAATAACATATTGTCTGACCTCAAACTTTATAGCAAGATATAGACCTAGGTGTCTAGAATGATAGACACCTTTACACTACAAAGGCTACTGCAGCACCAGGTAATATTGTTGTGATGCCTCCTGAACACTCTCAAGACAATCCAAGTCATGACCACAAAAGGTTTTAGCTGTCTCTCCTATGGTTGTCTCATCCTCCATGTCTTCACACACCATGCCTGTACCTCAGCTCAATATGTACGCAACGTAATCATCATGGTATGTATATCCTTGTATCAGAGTGGGGATAGAAGATCAAAGTACACTAAACAGAGATCACATGATCCATCCGTCCTTTGGGTAATTGTTTTCCTTGAAAACAGTGCTAAAAACCAGACCAGTCATAAGTGATGCGATACATGTATTGAGTGTGCTCTCTCTGAATTCCACCTCTAAAGACTAAACTAAGATGCTAAGACCCAGATTAGTGATTTGGAGGAACTAGTTCAATCAGAAGATCATCAAAAGAAAATGAATTACAACGTTTACAACATGTTCAAAAGGCAAGCAAGCATGAACCAAGCTCAT
>NW_024535528.1:0-12073 GCF_016097555.1 Gigantopelta aegis
TGTAGTAATGTAATACTTACAGTGGTTCAGGAGATTTTAATTCACTTTTCATCTCAGAGTGACCTCTATGTTTGTACTTGTCTAATGGGGTATACTGGAAATGATTGTGGTATTGAGATTACTCCATGCTACTTTAGTCCTTGTGAAAATGGAGGTACTTGTCATGATGACTTAGAAAGGAAAACATACAGCTGTGATTGTCCATTGGCTATACTGGACAGAACTGTTCTCAAGGTAATGATAAATGAATGGATGGACATACAGATTGACAAATGAATGGATGGATGGACATAGAGATGGACAAATGGATGGATGGATGGACATACAGATGGACAAATGGATGGTATGGATGGACGGACATATAGATGGACAAATGGATGGTATGGATGGATGGATGGACATACAGATGGAAAAATGGATGATATGGATGGATGGACGGACATACAGATGGACAAATGGATGGTATGGATGGACATACAGATGACAAATGGATGGTATGGATGGATGGATGGACATACAGATGGACAAATGGATGATATGGATGGATGGATGGACATACAGATGGACACATGGATGGTATGGATGGATGGATGGACATACAGATGGACAAATGGATGGTATGGATGGATGGATGGACATACAGATGGACAAATGGATGATATGGATGGATGGACGGACATACAATGGACAATGGATGGTATGGATGGACATACAGATGGACAAATGGATGGTATGGATGGATGGATGGACATACAGATGGACAAATGGATGATATGGATGGATGATGGAATGGACATACAGATGGACAAATGGATGGTATGGATGGGTGAATAGACAGACTGATGGATTAGAAGACTGGATCATGTTAACCTGTTCCTCTTGTTTTTAGTTACCGTCAGTAACACACCCTTACTTCAGAGGTGATTCCTACATTTAGTACCCTATTCACTGAGTGATAGCAACTACACATTACTGCATATTTCATTACAAACTCAATCCAATAATGGTTTAGTCTTATTTGCAAGTAATAATGATCAATCTGACTACATCTCTCTTGGCGGTGGAGTCAAGTCTATAACTTTGAGACTAAAACAAGGAACAATGGTAGTCAATCTTGATGATCATTACCACCCAATAGCTGATGGAAGATGGCATTCTGTCTCAATCTTTCAAGAAGGATCACATTTAGTGTTAGAAGTTGATGGCTATCGTAATTCAACTCAAATTATAGTATCTAATTCAAATTTACAGTCTCGTACATATCTTGGGGGGTATTGATAACTTTACAATATTGCCTAATGATATTTCACAATCCAGTGGCTTTATAGGACTATTAAATATTACTGTAGAAATTGGAGGAACTAATGGTTCATATAATCAATGACTCCATTGCTGGAATTAATGTTGGAGATGGGGCCCCTGCTTTATGTACACCTGATAGTTGTAGTAATGGAGGTATATGTCAAGAAGATGTATAAAGTATAGTTGTCTGTGTCCACTGGGATTTGGAGAATCTATTGTTCAGAAGGTGAGTATAGTATTACATTGAAAAGAAAAATATATTAACCACATACTGTATTTTTAGATCTAGATATACGAATACCATATTTTTTCCATACTTCATATCTTATTGTACAAAAGACCAATTCTTCTGAGACCTCATTAGAAGTTGATCTGGCAATACATACTACAGCAACAGATGGTCTTCTCTTTCTCATTTACGACAATACTAACTATACTGATGACTACTTTTCTCTAATATTAATGGATGCCTCACTAACAATTCAATATGATTTCGGATCTGGTGTAAAAAGTTTGTTCTACAATGGTAACATCAGTGATGATAACTGGCATATTATTACTGCACTCTACAATACTACCAGTGTTTTCTTAGCAGTGGATGATAATACTGTCATTGATATTAATATCATAATGAATGATGTCATTGAACTTAACTCTCCATTGTTTTCTCGGTGGTATACCATATGGTCTGAATACTCCATTGACAACAGATCAGAGGAATGGGTTTATTGGATGTATACGCGATCTACAAGTAAACAATAACAAAATGGATATTGTCAGTGATAGCTTGTATGGACTTGATATCACAGAATGTCCTAAATCTGTCTGCTCCTATGTTCAGTGTGCCAATGGAGGCACTTTGTGAGAATGTACAGGACAATGTAGCTGGATTTAGATGTACTTGTCCTTATGGATATTCAGGACAGTATTGTGAGTTTCTTTACCTTTGTGTTCACCTAATCCATGTTTATATGGAGGTATCTGTGAGGAGTTTGATGATAGGACATTTAGCTGTCTTTGTACTTTGGGAAGACAGGGTAGACTCTGTGAACAAGGTAAGACCAATGTATGTAAATAGTGATAGATGAACGGATGGATGTATAGACAGGTTAAGAAATTGATAGTGTGATCAACTTAACTCTCTTTGTTTCTTACAGAACTCAATATTACCATACCCTCTTTTCTTTAACAGTCCTATATTATCTATCCTTCTTTGTCAAATGTTGCCAGCACTCTTTCCATTACTATAACATTCTATCCTACAAAATCTGATGGTCTCTTGCTCTTCAATGCTTTAAGCAACAATGATTTTAGTGACTACATTTCAATAGCTTTAGTTAACTCATTTATAGTATATAGATTCAATCTTGGATCAGGAGCAGCTCAGTTGTCTAGTCCCCAGCAAATAACTCTTGATCAATGGCACATAGTAACTGTCAATAGAACTAGACAAGTGGGTTTCTTACAAGTAGACAATCAGTCATTAGTAACTGGTCAATCTCTTGGGACTTTTACTGGTCTAAACATAGCTGGATCTATGTGGCTAGGAGGTTATAATCATTTATGATTTTGTCACAGTTTTCAGGTACTAATGTTGATTTAGTGGCTGTATCAGTTCAGTGAGTGGTCAAAGGAACACATTGGAATTAATAATCCAAGCTGAATCAGGTTATGGTATCAGTGAATGCAACATTACAATATGTAGGGTAATCCTTGCTTTAATGGAGCCACTTGTGTAGAGAATTCAAACAGTTTTACTTGTGTCTGTCCTCCTGGATTTATGGTCCACTTTGTGCTGTACAACTGAAGTCATGTGCTTCAAGCCCTTGCATGAATGGGAGGTACTTGTCTAGAAGTCATGAATGGAGCCAACTTTACTTGTCATTGTCCTCTTGGATATGCTGGGATACTTTTGCGAAGAAAGTAAGTTATCAGTATATTATTAATTAAAGTAATATCTTCTCTTTGTTGACAGATATCGTTGTCACTTTACCGTCATTTAGTGGACAGTCCTTTTTACAATATTCCTCACCCTGTTGGTATTACCTCGAGTACAAGTGTCTCTCTTACATTCTATCCCACGTCACAAACAGGACTCCTTTTTTATATTGGAGATGTTACCCTGTCTCGAGATTTTCTCTCTCTCTCATTAGTCAACGGATTCATAGAGTTTCGATATGATCTTGGTTCAGGTCCTGCTATGATAATGACAAATGTTAGTATTATGTTAAATCATTGGCACACAATTCAAGCTACTAGAACAAGAAAATCTGGTTCACTGACAGTTGATAGTAGTGATACATACTATGGTACGTCACCAGGTACTACATCATTACTAAATGCACAAGATGACTTGTATATTGGTGGAATTGATGAATCTGCCAGAGTCTCTTCATTATCTGGAACCAAAGTTGGACTAACCGGATGTATAGATACTGACTCAGTTCAGGTACTATATATATTAAATCATCAATTACATAGTATATCAGTGCCTATACAGTGTATTTAGGGAGAATGTAATATTTTTCCTTCTTGTTTATTAATACAGATCAATGGAAATGAATTGGGATCAGTTATTGTTGGCCGAAACATTGTTCAGTGCAGTGTTGATTCGTGTGTGTCCAGTCCTTGTCAAAATGGCGGTAGTTGTATTTCTACAGGTGTTTTTCATACACTTGTGTGTGTAGTCTAGGTTTTGCAGGAAGTATATGTGAAAATGGTATGTTGTATGTAATCAAATTAATATTTATTTATAATTGATGTTCATTTTCAGTTATTGATGTGGACATACCTTCGTTTTTGGGCAGCTCCTATCTCTCTTATCCTACTCTCACAAACTCCTTTGCGGTAACTCAACTCTACATTGAATTGTTTCCAAATGTCTCAAATGGACTGATTCTATATAACAGCCAAACTAATGGATCAGATTACATTAGTATTAGTTTAAAGAATGGTATGTGGAATACAGATATGACCTGGGTTCAGGACCTGCAGTAATCACCAGTTCATCCTCCATCAGTTTGGGCCAGTGGCATTCTATTGAAGTATCTCGTACTGGTCCTAAAGGAAATTTAATTGTTGATAATGGTATACCAGTGACTAGATATTCACCTGGTGATTCTACTAGCTTACAATTAGGGGAACCATTGTATTTAGGAGGTATCACAGACTATTCTTTACTTCCACAAGACCTTGGAGTGTCACAAGGATTGGTTGGATGTGTTCGTTTGCTGAAGGTTTCTCCTAATAATGCCAAGATTAATTTGATAAATGATGCTACTAATGGAGCAGGTGTTACTCAATGTACCGTAATGATGGGCTGTTTCACTAATCCTTGTCAAAATGGTGGCCAATGTATTGCGGAATATGTCAATGATACAGTTTTGGAACAATGTGATGCTCATTACCATATGCTAGTGGAGATAGGTGTACAGAAAGTAAGACTATTTCAATATTATAGTACAATATAATAGTTCTTTGTACATTAAATGAATTGTTTTTAATGATTGTTGTTTTTCTATTTGTAGGAGTTTCATTTGGAAATGCTTCTTTCACCAGCAATAGTTACCTACAATTTTCTTTAAATAGTATTCCAATTTCCAGGTACACTGATGATATTTCATATACTACATAATACAACATTATTTTCTATTCTCTCCTCCAGTATCACAATACATACCACAATACAACTCTCTATTACTCCTACTAGCACTAGTGGACTACTACTTTATATGGGACCTGTAAGAAGTTATTGTACTCACTTTTTATTTATTAATTAACTTACAATTTTAGAACAATCCTGCCACTGGAGATCATATACTAGTTGGATTAGTTGATGGTAAAATAGAGTGGAGATTTGATCTTGGATCTGGCACTGGTGTTATACAATCTAATGAGCCATTGACATTAGGAACCTCTTATGATATCAATTTGCTAAGGTTAGTTAAAATCATCTGGACTCTATATAATGTTGTGAACTAGTTCATATTGTAGATAGCAAGTTTATTTAATATTTATTTTCTTTAGAACTGATAACAATGGTAGATTGTTTGTATCAGGTCAAAGTTATGTTAATGGTAACTCACCAGGTTCTTTACGACATCTTAACTTCATTCCATACGATTTTGTGATGTACCTAGGTAAGATCTTATAATAATAATATTTTATGATCAATTTCAAATTTGAAACATGGTTTTCATTCAAAATTAAAACAATTAACTTGCCTACATTAGGTGGTTCCTCTGATGTTTCAGTCACGTCTGGACAAGTATATTCAACTGGTTTTTTCTGGTTGTGTCAGTCAACCTGTTAAACTTGGTTACACTAACAATGTTCAATCTATATCATTTGATACTAGTTCAGTAGGTCAATATGTAAAAACCCTGTAGTTTATAAATCATAGAATTAGTAGATAATATCATTTTTAAAATTATTTTTTACATTATTTATATCAAATTATAATACTTGTTTTATTATTTCTATCTTACTAAATTAATAAAGTCATTCAACCCAATAATTGACTGAAGAGATATTTTTGACATTAAATATTATGATAGATTGGTGAAGAATGAAACAAAATAAATGTAGAAAACTATTAAGTATAAGTATATTGATAGTTTGTGATAGATAATTTCAGTGGAATTAAGGGCTAGTCACAAACAAACTAATTAATATTAATTAATAATAAATTAATAACACTGATAAATTATTGAATCAGCAATCAGTACCATGGTCTAATAATAATCCAGCTGGTGGAGCCAAGTAGACAGAAGCACTTCAAATCACCAGGTGATTGCTGAGGACAGTAGTTTGTTTGTTCAATGGATATTACTACTGAAGATCATATTATTGGAGATGATGAATGTAGTGATATATATGAAGGAGATGTTAGTATAAAACCATCAAAATTACCTAAAACAAATATATGGGATATAAGTGATGATAATGAACTCAGCAATCAGGTAAATACGATGATACTGGGACACTAATGACACTAAGACATTTAAAGGTGTCCTCAATATATAGAGATTGTATAATACACTAAAGTATTAGTATGGGACTAGAACAAGTGTCCTCAATATAGAGGTTGTATAATACACTAAAGTATTAGTATGGGACTAGAACAATCTTAAGATAGAGGTATTAATACACTAAAGTACTACTAAGGAGACTAGAACAAGTGTCCTCAATATAGAGGTTGTATAATACACTAAAGTATTAGTATGGGACTAGAACAAGTGTCCTCAATATAGAGGTTGTATAATACACTAAAGTATTAGTATGGGACTAGAACAAGTGTCCTCAATATAGAGGTTGTATAATACACTAAAGTATTAGTATGGGACTAGAACAAGTGTCCTCAATATAGAGGTTGTATAATACACTAAAGTATTAGTATGGGACTAGAACAAGTGTCCTCAATATAAAGGTATCCTCAATAATCATTGTCCTTTATATATGGTTCAATTATGTATCCACTATGTCATTTATCATGTAGGTCATATTCAGTATAATGTATAGCAATACTCAGTTAGGACTAGCATTCTATATTGTTGAGTCAGCAGAACTATATATTATGTGTGATGTAGCTGAAACAAGAGATTACGAGCTGTTGAAACGAGGTAGGTGGAGTTGATGATACATTCCTTTTTTAAAATGTTGTATTAGTTCTTTTACAGGTTGATCCTACTGTTATATTGACCAGCTCAATACAAGATGAATCATTACAACAAATCCTTACTAACTATGGTACAATATGATATAGATATGATACAAGTATGATACAGATATGATACAAATATGATACAGTATGATACATATATGATACAAATATGATACAGTGTGATACAGATATGATGCAAATATGATACAGTATGATACAGATATGATACAGATATGATACAGTATGATACAGATATGATACAAATAGTATGATACAGACTATTGTATAGTACTGTATTGTAACTGATACAATAAAATGATATAGAATACTGAGATCGTGAAGTGTCTATGTAAAGAGATTTCAATATATTAAAAGGTATTATTAATATTATTTAATAAGTAATAAAATATATATTTTTTTAGTTTTATACTAATCATTATATATCTGTTTATCTTTTGCAGCTGAACCAAATTTCTCTACTGATAGTAATATTTTATCTACTAAGTCAACTGTTGAAGTGTTACCAAGTACTGAATTTAGTAAGGCACACTTCTCTCTTACTGATTGTGATGTCATAATAATGTCATTGTTTTTAAAAGAATATGAGTCGTGTCATCGACGTATTCTATCATTTCCCTCTATTCCGGGGGATACCAGCTGGTGCTAGCGAGGAAGAAAGAGCAGTGAAGATCTCCTCATGATACCACTAGACTCACAAAATATGGTGAGAGAAAGATCACAATGTAATCTCTCTATAAATAACACTTCGGGACATTTTCCTTAATATAATACACTATAGTATTATTCTAGGAATAGAACAAGTGATATAGATGTGTCCTCCATTAATATAGATGTGTCTCTTAGAGTGTCCTTAATATAGATGTGTCCTGAGATCCTTCATATGATGTGTCCTTAACGTAGAGTGTCTATTATAAGATGTGTTCTCTATGTAGAGTGTCACTTAATATAATTGCTTATAGAGTGTAGATTCTGTTGTCCTTAATATTATGTGTCCTCAATGTAGGAATGTAAGAGGTTTCTATTGTCACATTAATTGATTTGTGATTCTTTTGTGTTACAGTAAGAAGTTTAGAGCTTTGTTAAAATATTTAGAGAAGAAGAGAGTGGGTATTGAACTAGATGACGCAGGAACACGTGTACCAATATTAACTATCAAAAAATTTACTCTGTTAGTAAATCATTAGATATTTATAAATAATTTATTTTGTTTTCCAGTGACAAACTTGTTTTAATGGACAATACTGTTTACAGGTAATGTGACTGGTCTCTAGTTTACTAACTATAATATCTATTTTTAGTTCATTGAGATATTTATCGTGAGTCTCATCCTTCAGTCTATAAGGATAGCAGAGGAAGTAAAGAAGGACTATCATTATTTGGTGTGTGTGTGTGTGTGTGTGTATGTGTGTGTGTATCTATTATTGTTCATTTCCTATAGGTATTGCAAACCATACATCGTTCTCCATTAGGTCAAAAATTATTAAAGTAATTAATATTATAATAGTTTTTCTAAATATTTATATTTCTCAATACAGATTGTGGTTCCTTAGACCTCTAAAAGATTTATCAATGTTACAAATCTCGTCAAAAGGCAATTGAATTCTTAAGTAATCCACGACACAGCGATATTACTAGTTCATTTATTGATTGCCTCAAAAATATAAAGAATATACCAGTAAGTGTGTGTGTGTGTGTGTGTGTGTGTGGTGTGTGTGTGTGTGTGTGAGTGAGTGGTGTGTGTGTGTCATTGTTTCTGTGTGGTGTGTGTGTGTGTGTTTGGTGTGTGTCTCAATGTGTGTGTGTGTGTGATGCAACATGAGAGAGAGAGTCAAATCATTTTCTCTAGAGTAATATTGGTACATTATGTATTCAATTAAACAACGTCTTATCAGAATCGGAAGCATTTATATAAGGTAATGTATAATTTTAATTATGTAATTATATTACTCATTCTTTATTAGACTGCTTATTTATAAAAGGTTTATATTGGTGACATATGTCGGAGTTTAATATAATATTTAAAATTTTATTTGTTAAATATAATATATTAATATAATATATTTTATTAATAGATTAGTAGTATTTTTAATGATGATCTTCATCGCATTGCTAGTTTAATTAATAAAATAGTAAGTCATTTAATTGCATGTCTATATTATTAATCTGCTTTCTTTTAGATTGACTTTGAAGAGTCCAATATTCAAAATAGATTTGTTGTCAAACATGGAGTAGACTCTGGCTTAGATGAGAGTATGACTATATCTTTACTTCTTATGAACTTCATTAATCTCTCTCTCTCTCTCTCTCTCTTTCTCTCTCTCTAACACAAAGAGAAACAAACTTATAATGGTCTACCTGATGATGACTCATGACATAGTGTAGCATCAACAGAACTGGAGAAATTAGATTCAGAAGTTAAAGAATGTCAAGTTATCTATGTACCTCAAGTAAATAAAATATCAACTATATATATATAAATCTTTTTGTCTCTGACTTGATTGTAGCTTGGTTATTTATTGCGTTTTCAACGGACATCTTGGATGAAAGAAGAAAAAGATTTTCATGTTGATGATATGATGTTTGTGGTAAGAGAGAAGATAGAGGTAAACTGTTGATATACTGAAACTGTCTAACTTTTGCAGTTCTTATCAGAAGATTATGTACATTACAAGACAGTGCACAACAAAAGGTAAGGAAAAAAAGGGAGAAGACTGGAAAGAAGAGAGAGAGAGAGAGTAATAAGGAGAGACAGATGACATTTGCTATTATTTGTCTCTTATATCTTATAGAGTTAGATCGGTTGTAGGTGACACACCAATGTGAAATTCACGGTATACTAACTGATATATAACATTTGCTATTATAACTATTACCATTATAGATTGTGAGACAGCTATTATGCACAGGACTACAGTCAGTAATATCTGAACACACACAAACATTAGTATCTATAGTTGAAGGTACTGCAGAACTTGATTGGTATGTATATATGATGACAGATGATGTACTAATAGTTGGATGAATAGATAGATCCAAAGTTTTAAAATTTCTCTTACTTCTTCAGTCTAGTATCTCTGACTTTGTAGCTAGAGATCATAAACTATGTCAAGCCAGAATTAACAGATGCTAATTTGTTATATAATCAAAGCAGGCAAGGTATAAACCATAGACTTACAGCAAACACTCCTCACTTGCTCACCTTCTCTCCTACAGACATCCTCTACAAGAACTATGTGTTAATACTTTTGTTCCTAATGATACTTGTCTGGATTTGACTCATGGTCGTATGAAAATCCTTACAAGTGCTAAGGCTACGTGGAAAAGGGTCTATTTTAACACAAGTATGAATGGATGAGATGATGTGAATGGATAGATGGATAGATATACAGGAATTGTAAACACTAGATGACTTTGTGTTTTTTTAGGTAGGGTTAATAGTCTATTTAGCTCATAGTTGTAGGCTTTTGTACCAGGCAGAATAGCAAAAATTGGTTACAAGCTAGTATATTTACAGAATACAAACAAGAGAATCGCGTCTCTGTATCTCAGTCTGCTTTCTTAATCGTAGAAACAGTAAACTATGGAACTATGGTAAACTATAGTACTATAGTAACTTAGGTAACTATGAGGTATGTTTATAGTAGGTTGTTGTAGTGTATATGTGCAGTAAAAAGTAGTATGATGGCTCATTGATATTATTAGATTGAGTTTGGTAAAGGAACAGGACTTCTGTAAAGTAATAAAATATCTATGGACATGATAGTCTTCTTCACAATGATTGACAGAACACTCACAAACTGTACTGACTATAACAGAGGTCTAATAATAATATATTAGTGATGAGTTGTAATAGTATCGGTTGACGGACTGTCATTGTAAAGTGCTGTACTACGGATATTGGTTAAGCAAGGAGAAGTCTGTGGTCCTAATCATTTTAGTTCTACTCATGCTCATTCAGTAACTTCAACCAGAAAACCTTTACCAACAACAAAATAGTTGAATCTTTAGTAAGTGCATTGAGTACATCATCTGTTCATTATTTAGCATTCATCAGGACAATGGACACAGTCAACCGAATGGAGAATTCATCTTTCCTTTACCAACTAACCTCCAGGTTCCATAGTGGGATACAGCTATGCTATGTCACAGTGCCGCTAATGTGGGACTACCCAGTCAATTATTAAAAAAAGAGGACATTAGTATGTGGAATCAGTGATAGATTTGAAATATATTTGACGGGTTTAGGTTCAACCAAATACGTAGAAGGACGTGACAAGAGAGACAATTTGATTGGAAACCAGAAATAAAACGTAAAATAATTTTACCATAGCAAAATGATTACAGTAAAGGGCTTCATGTAATAGGTCAGAGGGTAATTTTATTTAAAATGAGACGTTAATTTTAATAAAAATTTTTTTTTATTTATTTTAGAGGATCAATTGTATAAAGGGTTTTTAGACTTTATTGAAAGAGACAAAGTTGTTGGGTTTTACAAGAGTTGTGTCTTCGGTAAAGTGTTTCTAATAGTTAAAAATAGAAAGCATTTTTTATAGAACTTTAGGATACATATTTAAGAAAACATTAAATATCAGTTAGAAAATGCTCTTAATAACAAAAAATTTTTATTAGTAATTGAAGCGTTGTTTTACTAGTAATTGACGCTATTTGATAAGTATGGTTAATATATATATTGTCATGTAATGGATTATTTCCCGTATATTTTAACCAATTCCTAAATGGAACATCTCGGAAGGTTGTTTGTAGTCTTTATTATTTTTCTTATGACAAATTTTTTTTGTGTTGAAAGAAACCAATAGTAAGAACTCCATTTGCTAGTGTGTTCTGGCCAAATCTTTCTTCTGCCCTATTGTAAACGTCCATTAGTTTCCATCAAATTTTTAATTTTGATTGACTGTAATAATTTTTGCCTAACCATGAAATGATGCTTATAAGGGTAGCGAACCAACAATGAGTTCACATTGTCTTTTAAATTTTTTAGATTCAATTTAATAAATTTTGAGGATTGGTAGGAGCGTGAGGGTCATTGGTTTATAAAAATCTGGATGTGAAGTCCTTTTAATTTTTCTG
>NW_024535529.1:0-11598 GCF_016097555.1 Gigantopelta aegis
TGATTTGCCATATACAACTGCTCTTAAATATGGTGTTATATATAGGCAACCTGAACTAAGATTTTAATAGCAATTTATTTTTATATTAAAAATAGCATGTGCCAATGGTGGGTTAATGTCTTTAGTTTCCATTAACATTGTTAGTTTCTTATGTATGAAATTCTGAAAACTCAAATTTGTAAAGAAGTTGATTTTTATTGTCATTTTGACATATTTATAGGGTGCTAAGTTATATTTTAGACAAATTTGTAGTTTTATGCAAAATTTAAAGTAAATTTGAAGAAAAACTTTACCAAAAACATAATTAAATTTGTTGTCACTATTGTGCCTTCTGTTCTTATTTGTACATAACAATAAGGTTGTTAAACATATACTTAGATCTCCAGATCATTTTTTTTCTCTTAATAATCACTTAGTTAGCTCTCATGAAAAGCATTTTGAGTTTATACTAGATTGAGAACCAATTTTTTCAGATTTGATTATCTGCCTTGGATTAAGTTGATAATTTATTTTATTGTTAAAGATGTATTACCTAATGTCACTAGCTAAATAAAATGCTGGATTACAGATTGTAGGAATACATCTAATGTACATATTGTATTCATCCGGATTAGAAAATAATGCAAGAAAATAGATGTTCGGGTAATTTTGTCATTTAAAAATAGTTTTTTTCAGTAATTAATCAAATATCAATGTGTTAAAGCTGCATGATTATTCCAGATATCACAACTATTAAAACCTCCAACTACAGTAGGCTATCAATAAAATATAGTCAGGAATATTGGTGGCTGCCAATAGTTTTGATGGTTCATTATGAAAATCAGCATGGCCGATGGATTTGAAATTTCCACACCTGGTAACTTGAAGACACCCACACCCAGCATACAGGATTTCCTCCCAACACTAATGTTCAGGACATTAAGTCATTACTTCATACAGGTACAGTCATGTTTGTGTTTCCTTCCTCAGACAGTGTATTTTTTTAATACTGATATTTCTTTGATGTGCCTGTTAAGGTCTTCACAATCTAGGGGTCAATCAAGTGCATGTGTTTTAATGGAATTCTTTAAAGGGGTAGAGGCACTCTGACTATCTTTGTTGTCTCTACATATATACCTGAGTACACACACCCAACTGAAAGTAAATATCTTCAGGAGTTTTATTTTTAAACATTTTGTTGTTTAATATGACATATTGCATTTGTACAAAACTATATGCAATATATATGCTTTTTGAGGTGTACATTATATTAGGTTGCACTGTAGAAACAACAGTTTCAGTGAGGTTGTCAGTTTATGTCAGAATACACCAGATCCTGGTTGTTATAAAGACACATAGCTGGACACTTTTTGAAAAATGTATGTTATCAGTATAGGTAGTACTAAACCAAATAACTTCCGGCTGGGTCAAAGTTGGAGGTGCACCAAACTTTTGATAGAGAAGTGAACACCACAAGTCCTGTGATTGGTTATAAATGTGAGTGTGTTGGTTATAAAAAATAATAGTTTCATCTGAGTAAAAAAAATGTGCAATTTTATTTCATCTAGTACCAATGTGTCAAGTAGCCTTGTGCTTGAAACATGTATGGGGTACCTGTAAAAAAAAGTACTCGAATTTTGTGCGAAACTAGGGTAGTCATAGACGCTACCAGTTATCTCAGAAACGAGCAGCTTGACCCACATTTTTTTCTGATTCACTTTAAGTGTAAGGGGTGGTAGTATTTATATTCGTGGTGTTTATGTCGGTTGATACTTGCAGGTACGAGTTTTAGCCACATATGTTACTATTGTCGTCTATGGGATTTGATTTGGTAGTATACACCCTATAGCACATATTCAGTGCATAATAAAAAATATTATGATTTTGTCATTTTATTTAATTAAACTATACTGGTTGATTAATTAGCCATCACTCGATCATGCAAGTTCACAATGACCTTGACCGTGACAATAATCTCTGTACATGGCTCTGAATGGAGTTTGAATCAAAGTTAGCACTGAAGAAAAGTTGGTTTTGGCCTATAATTCATACTGTAAAGATTTCAATAATTTCTTTTTACATGGTATTTGATTTGCCATATACAACTGCTCTTAAATATGGTGTTATATATAGGCAACCTGAACTAAGATTTTAATAGCAATTTATTTTTATATTAAAAATAGCATGTGCCAATGGTGGGTTAATGTCTTTAGTTTCCATTAACATTGTTAGTTTCTTATGTATGAAATTCTGAAAACTCAAATTTGTAAAGAAGTTGATTTTTATTGTCATTTTGACATATTTATAGGGTGCTAAGTTATATTTTAGACAAATTTGTAGTTTTATGCAAAATTTAAAGTAAATTTGAAGAAAAACTTTACCAAAAACATAATTAAATTTGTTGTCACTATTGTGCCTTCTGTTCTTATTTGTACATAACAATAAGGTTGTTAAACATATACTTAGATCTCCAGATCATTTTTTTTTCTCTTAATAATCACTTAGTTAGCTCTCATGAAAAGCATTTTGAGTTTATACTAGATTGAGAACCAATTTTTTCAGATTTGATTATCTGCCTTGGATTAAGTTGATAATTTATTTTATTGTTAAAGATGTATTACCTAATGTCACTAGCTAAATAAAATGCTGGATTACAGATTGTAGGAATACATCTAATGTACATATTGTATTCATCCGGAAATAATGCAAGAAAATAGATGTTCGGGTAATTTTGTCATTTAAAAATAGTTTTTTTCAGTAATTAATCAAATATAAATGTGTTAAAGCTGCAGACTCTCAGTTTGGCCAGCGATGAAGTTAGACGTGGTTTCATGCGCTCTCAACTTACCCCCCCACCTGGGGGGACTGATCGCTAGTTATGGATCGCTGTTGGAGTACCGCGTCGCGTACACCGGGTGACGGGCAACCGTGACCTTGGTGTATGGCGACGCGGCTACAGCCAAGAGGAAGGGAACTAGGAAGAGGAAACGTGCGCCAGGGGCGGCTCAGGCTGGGACAAAGCTGGCGGCTCAACCGCCAGTGGCGGTCCCGTCTGCGTCGCCGCCCCCACCACGACCAAACCGGACGGATCGACGGGAGGCGACTCGCCAACCAGCCGGACCGACTGTTCAGATGCGGGAAGTGGAGCAGCCAACCAGTGCACCGCGACCAGCGTCACCTGTTCCCGCTCGTCGTTCGTCTGCGTCGAGACCCCCACCCACGGGGGACTCCGCAACGGCGACTCTGGTTGTTGGGGCTGTCAAGAGGAAGGCCGTGACCCCCCCGGAGGACCAACCAGCCAAGACGCGGCCTTCTACTTCCTCTTCGGGTGACTGGAGAGTGGCAGCGCGGAAAATCAAAGGCCAGTACTCTAAGTACTTGGTGGGAGACGTCACGGACCCCGACAGACTGCCAGGCGGGGTCTACGAAGAAAACTTCAAGACGTTTCCCGATGGCCACCAGGTCGCCATCCACACGGTCAAACTACGGGGAGTGGAAGCTATCCTCCAACTACAGTAGGCTATCAATAAAATATAGTCAGGAATATTGGTGGCTGCCAATAGTTTTGATGGTTCATTATGAAAATCAGCATGGCCGATGGATTTGAAATTTCCACACCTGGTAACTTGAAGACACCCACACCCAGCATACAGGATTTCCTCCCAACACTAATGTTCAGGACATTAAGTCATTACTTCATACAGGTACAGTCATGTTTGTGTTTCCTTCCTCAGACAGTGTATTTTTTTAATACTGATATTTCTTTGATGTGCCTGTTAAGGTCTTCACAATCTAGGGGTCAATCAAGTGCATGTGTTTTAATGGAATTCTTTAAAGGGGTAGAGGCACTCTGACTATCTTTGTTGTCTCTACATATATACCTGAGTACACACACCCAACTGAAAGTAAATATCTTCAGGAGTTTTATTTTTAAACATTTTGTTGTTTAATATGACATATTGCATTTGTACAAAACTATATGCAATATATATGCTTTTTGAGGTGTACATTATATTAGGTTGCACTGTAGAAACAACAGTTTCAGTGAGGTTGTCAGTTTATGTCAGAATACACCAGATCCTGGTTGTCATAAAGACACATAGCTGGACACTTTTTGAAAAATGTATGTTATCAGTATAGGTAGTACTAAACCAAATAACTTCCGGCTGGGTCAAAGTTGGAGGTGCACCGAACTTTTGATAGAGAAGTGAACACCACAAGTCCTGTGATTGATTATAAATGTGAGTGTGTTGGTTATAAAAAATAATAGTTTCATCTGAGTAAAAAAAATGTGCAATTTTATTTCATCTAGTACCAATGTGTCAAGTAGCCTTGTGCTTGAAACATGTATGGGGTACCTGTAAAAAAAAGTACTCGAATTTTGTGCGAAACTAGGGTAGTCATAGACGCTACCAGTTATCTCAGAAACGAGCAGCTTGACCCACATTTTTTTCTGATTCACTTTAAGTGTAAGGGGTGGTAGTATTTATATTCGTGGTGTTTATGTCGGTTGATACGTTGCAGGTACGAGTTTTAGCCACATATGTTACTATTGTCGTCTATGGGATTTGATTTGGTAGTATACACCCTATAGCACATATTCAGTGCATAATAAAAAATATTATGATTTTGTCATTTTATTTAATTAAACTATACTGGTTGATTAATTAGCCATCACTCGATCATGCAAGTTCACAATGACCTTGACCTTGACAATAATCTCTGTACATGGCTCTGAATGGAGTTTGAATCAAAGTTAGCACTGAAGAAAAGTTGGTTTTGGCCTATAATTCATACTGTAAAGATTTCAATAATTTCTTTTTACATGGTATTTGATTTGCCATATACAACTGCTCTTAAATATGGTATTATATATAGGCAACCTGAACTAAGATTTTAATAGCAATTTATTTTTATATTAAAAATAGCATGTGCCAATGGTGGGTTAATGTCTTTAGTTTCCATTAACATATTGTTAATTTCTTATGTATGAAATTCTGAAAACTCAAATTTGTAAAGAAGTTGATTTTTATTGTCATTTTGACATATTTATAGGGTGCTAAGTTATATTTTAGACAAATTTGTAGTTTTATGCAAAATTTAAAGTAAATTTGAAGAAAAACTTTACCAAAAACATAATTAAATTTGTTGTCACTATTGTGCCTTCTGTTCTTATTTGTACATAACAATAAGGTTGTTAAACATATACCGGGTACTTAGATCTCCAGATCATTTTTTTTCTCTTAATAATCACTTAGTTAGCTCTCATGAAAAGCATTTTGAGTTTATACTAGATTCAGAACCAATTTTTTCAGATTTGATTATCTGCCTTGGATTAAGTTGATAATTTATTTTATTGTTAAAGATGTATTACCTAATGTCACTAGCTAAATAAAATGCTGGATTACAGATTGTAGGAATACATCTAATGTACATATTGTATTCATCCGGATTAGAAAATAATGCAAGAAAATAGATGTTCGGGTAATTTTGTCATTTAAAAATAGTTTTTTTCAGTAATTAATCAAATATAAATGTGTTAAAGCTGCATGATTATTCCAGATATCACAACTATTAAAACCTCCAACTACAGTAGGCTATCAATAAAATATAGTCAGGAATATTGGTGGCTGCCAATAGTTTTGATGGTTCATTATGAAAATCAGCATGGCCGATGGATTTGAAATTTCCACACCTGGTAACTTGAAGACACCCACACCCAGCATACAGGATTTCCTCCCAACACTAATGTTCAGGACATTAAGTCATTACTTCATACAGGTACAGTCATGTTTGTGTTTCCTTCCTCAGACAGTGTATTTTTTTAATACTGATATTTCTTTGATGTGCCTGTTAAGGTCTTCACAATCTAGGGGTCAATCAAGTGCATGTGTTTTAATGGAATTCTTTAAAGGGGTAGAGGCACTCTGACTATCTTTGTTGTCTCTACATATATACCTGAGTACACACACCCAACTGAAAGTAAATATCTTCAGGAGTTTTATTTTTAAACATTTTGTTGTTTAATATGACATATTGCATTTGTACAAAACTATATGCAATATATATGCTTTTTGAGGTGTACATTATATTAGGTTGCACTGTAGAAACAACAGTTTCAGTGAGGTTGTCAGTTTATGTCAGAATACACCAGATCCTGGTTGTCATAAAGACACATAGCTGGACACTTTTTGAAAAATGTATGTTATCAGTATAGGTAGTACTAAACCAAATAACTTCCGGCTGGGTCAAAGTTGGAGGTGCACCGAACTTTTGATAGAGAAGTGAACACCACAAGTCCTGTGATTGATTATAAATGTGAGTGTGTTGGTTATAAAAAATAATAGTTTCATCTGAGTAAAAAAAATGTGCAATTTTATTTCATCTAGTACCAATGTGTCAAGTAGCCTTGTGCTTGAAACATGTATGGGGTACCTGTAAAAAAAAGTACTCGAATTTTGTGCGAAACTAGGGTAGTCATAGACGCTACCAGTTATCTCAGAAACGAGCAGCTTGACCCACATTTTTTTCTGATTCACTTTAAGTGTAAGGGGTGGTAGTATTTATATTCGTGGTGTTTATGTCGGTTGATACGTTGCAGGTACGAGTTTTAGCCACATATGTTACTATTGTCGTCTATGGGATTTGATTTGGTAGTATACACCCTATAGCACATATTCAGTGCATAATAAAAAATATTATGATTTTGTCATTTTATTTAATTAAACTATACTGGTTGATTAATTAGCCATCACTCGATCATGCAAGTTCACAATGACCTTGACCTTGACAATAATCTCTGTACATGGCTCTGAATGGAGTTTGAATCAAAGTTAGCACTGAAGAAAAGTTGGTTTTGGCCTATAATTCATACTGTAAAGATTTCAATAATTTCTTTTTACATGGTATTTGATTTGCCATATACAACTGCTCTTAAATATGGTATTATATATAGGCAACCTGAACTAAGATTTTAATAGCAATTTATTTTTATATTAAAAATAGCATGTGCCAATGGTGGGTTAATGTCTTTAGTTTCCATTAACATTGTTAATTTCTTATGTATGAAATTCTGAAAACTCAAATTTGTAAAGAAGTTGATTTTTATTGTCATTTTGACATATTTATAGGGTGCTAAGTTATATTTTAGACAAATTTGTAGTTTTATGCAAAATTTAAAGTAAATTTGAAGAAAAACTTTACCAAAAACATAATTAAATTTGTTGTCACTATTGTGCCTTCTGTTCTTATTTGTACATAACAATAAGGTTGTTAAACATATACTTAGATCTCCAGATCATTTTTTTTCTCTTAATAATCACTTAGTTAGCTCTCATGAAAAGCATTTTGAGTTTATACTAGATTCAGAACCAATTTTTTCAGATTTGATTATCTGCCTTGGATTAAGTTGATAATTTATTTTATTGTTAAAGATGTATTACCTAATGTCACTAGCTAAATAAAATGCTGGATTACAGATTGTAGGAATACATCTAATGTACATATTGTATTCATCCGGATTAGAAAATAATGCAAGAAAATAGATGTTCGGGTAATTTTGTCATTTAAAAATAGTTTTTTTCAGTAATTAATCAAATATAAATGTGTTAAAGCTGCATGATTATTCCAGATATCACAACTATTAAAACCTCCAACTACAGTAGGCTATCAATAAAATATAGTCAGGAATATTGGTGGCTGCCAATAGTTTTGATGGTTCATTATGAAAATCAGCATGGCCGATGGATTTGAAATTTCCACACCTGGTAACTTGAAGACACCCACACCCAGCATACAGGATTTCCTCCCAACACTAATGTTCAGGACATTAAGTCATTACTTCATACAGGTACAGTCATGTTTGTGTTTCCTTCCTCAGACAGTGTATTTTTTTAATACTGATATTTCTTTGATGTGCCTGTTAAGGTCTTCACAATCTAGGGGTCAATCAAGTGCATGTGTTTTAATGGAATTCTTTAAAGGGGTAGAGGCACTCTGACTATCTTTGTTGTCTCTACATATATACCTGAGTACACACACCCAACTGAAAGTAAATATCTTCAGGAGTTTTATTTTTAAACATTTTGTTGTTTAATATGACATATTGCATTTGTACAAAACTATATGCAATATATATGCTTTTTGAGGTGTACATTATATTAGGTTGCACTGTAGAAACAACAGTTTCAGTGAGGTTGTCAGTTTATGTCAGAATACACCAGATCCTGGTTGTCATAAAGACACATAGCTGGACACTTTTTGAAAAATGTATGTTATCAGTATAGGTAGTACTAAACCAAATAACTTCCGGCTGGGTCAAAGTTGGAGGTGCACCGAACTTTTGATAGAGAAGTGAACACCACAAGTCCTGTGATTGATTATAAATGTGAGTGTGTTGGTTATAAAAAATAATAGTTTCATCTGAGTAAAAAAAATGTGCAATTTTATTTCATCTAGTACCAATGTGTCAAGTAGCCTTGTGCTTGAAACATGTATGGGGTACCTGTAAAAAAAAGTACTCGAATTTTGTGCGAAACTAGGGTAGTCATAGACGCTACCAGTTATCTCAGAAACGAGCAGCTTGACCCACATTTTTTTCTGATTCACTATAAGTGTAAGGGGTGGTAGTATTTATATTCGTGGTGTTTATGTCGGTTGATACGTTGCAGGTACGAGTTTTAGCCACATATGTTACTATTGTCGTCTATGGGATTTGATTTGGTAGTATACACCCTATAGCACATATTCAGTGCATAATAAAAAATATTATGATTTTGTCATTTTATTTAATTAAACTATACTGGTTGATTAATTAGCCGTCACTCGATCATGCAAGTTCACAATGACCTTGACCTTGACAATAATCTCTGTACATGGCTCTGAATGGAGTTTGAATCAAAGTTAGCACTGAAGAAAAGTTGGTTTTGGCCTATAATTCATACTGTAAAGATTTCAATAATTTCTTTTTACATGGTATTTGATTTGCCATATACAACTGCTCTTAAATATGCTATTATATATAGGCAACCTGAACTAAGATTTTAATAGCAATTTATTTTTATATTAAAAATAGCATGTGCCAATGGTGGGTTAATGTCTTTAGTTTCCATTAACATATTGTTAATTTCTTATGTATGAAATTCTGAAAACTCAAATTTGTAAAGAAGTTGATTTTTATTGTCATTTTGACATATTTATAGGGTGCTAAGTTATATTTTAGACAAATTTGTAGTTTTATGCAAAATTTAAAGTAAATTTGAAGAAAAACTTTACCAAAAACATAATTAAATTTGTTGTCACTATTGTGCCTTCTGTTCTTATTTGTACATAACAATAAGGTTGTTAAACATATACCGGGTACTTAGATCTCCAGATCATTTTTTTTCTCTTAATAATCACTTAGTTAGCTCTCATGAAAAGCATTTTGAGTTTATACTAGATTCAGAACCAATTTTTTCAGATTTGATTATCTGCCTTGGATTAAGTTGATAATTTATTTTATTGTTAAAGATGTATTACCTAATGTCACTAGCTAAATAAAATGCTGGATTACAGATTGTAGGAATACATCTAATGTACATATTGTATTCATCCGGATTAGAAAATAATGCAAGAAAATAGATGTTCGGGTAATTTTGTCATTTAAAAATAGTTTTTTTCAGTAATTAATCAAATATAAATGTGTTAAAGCTGCATGATTATTCCAGATATCACAACTATTAAAACCTCCAACTACAGTAGGCTATCAATAAAATATAGTCAGGAATATTGGTGGCTGCCAATAGTTTTGATGGTTCATTATGAAAATCAGCATGGCCGATGGATTTGAAATTTCCACACCTGGTAACTTGAAGACACCCACACCCAGCATACAGGATTTCCTCCCAACACTAATGTTCAGGACATTAAGTCATTACTTCATACAGGTACAGTCATGTTTGTGTTTCCTTCCTCAGACAGTGTATTTTTTTAATACTGATATTTCTTTGATGTGCCTGTTAAGGTCTTCACAATCTAGGGGTCAATCAAGTGCATGTGTTTTAATGGAATTCTTTAAAGGGGTAGAGGCACTCTGACTATCTTTGTTGTCTCTACATATATACCTGAGTACACACACCCAACTGAAAGTAAATATCTTCAGGAGTTTTATTTTTAAACATTTTGTTGTTTAATATGACATATTGCATTTGTACAAAACTATATGCAATATATATGCTTTTTGAGGTGTACATTATATTAGGTTGCACTGTAGAAACAACAGTTTCAGTGAGGTTGTCAGTTTATGTCAGAATACACCAGATCCTGGTTGTCATAAAGACACATAGCTGGACACTTTTTGAAAAATGTATGTTATCAGTATAGGTAGTACTAAACCAAATAACTTCCGGCTGGGTCAAAGTTGGAGGTGCACCGAACTTTTGATAGAGAAGTGAACACCACAAGTCCTGTGATTGATTATAAATGTGAGTGTGTTGGTTATAAAAAATAATAGTTTCATCTGAGTAAAAAAAATGTGCAATTTTATTTCATCTAGTACCAATGTGTCAAGTAGCCTTGTGCTTGAAACATGTATGGGGTACCTGTAAAAAAAAGTACTCGAATTTTGTGCGAAACTAGGGTAGTCATAGACGCTACCAGTTATCTCAGAAACGAGCAGCTTGACCCACATTTTTTTCTGATTCACTATAAGTGTAAGGGGTGGTAGTATTTATATTCGTGGTGTTTATGTCGGTTGATACGTTGCAGGTACGAGTTTTAGCCACATATGTTACTATTGTCGTCTATGGGATTTGATTTGGTAGTATACACCCTATAGCACATATTCAGTGCATAATAAAAAATATTATGATTTTGTCATTTTATTTAATTAAACTATACTGGTTGATTAATTAGCCATCACTCGATCATGCAAGTTCACAATGACCTTGACCTTGACAATAATCTCTGTACATGGCTCTGAATGGAGTTTGAATCAAAGTTAGCACTGAAGAAAAGTTGGTTTTGGCCTATAATTCATACTGTAAAGATTTCAATAATTTCTTTTTACATGGTATTTGATTTGCCATATACAACTGCTCTTAAATATGGTATTATATATAGGCAACCTGAACTAAGATTTTAATAGCAATTTATTTTTATATTAAAAATAGCATGTGCCAATGGTGGGTTAATGTCTTTAGTTTCCATTAACATTGTTAATTTCTTATGTATGAAATTCTGAAAACTCAAATTTGTAAAGAAGTTGATTTTTATTGTCATTTTGACATATTTATAGGGTGCTAAGTTATATTTTAGACAAATTTGTAGTTTTATGCAAAATTTAAAGTAAATTTGAAGAAAAACTTTACCAAAAACATAATTAAATTTGTTGTCACTATTGTGCCTTCTGTTCTTATTTGTACATAACAATAAGGTTGTTAAACATATACCGGGTACTTAGATCTCCAGATCATTTTTTTTCTCTTAATAATCACTTAGTTAGCTCTCATGAAAAGCATTTTGAGTTTATACTAGATTCAGAACCAATTTTTTCAGATTTGATTATCTGCCTTGGATTAAGTTGATAATTTATTTTATTGTTAAAGATGTATTACCTAATGTCACTAGCTAAATAAAATG
>NW_024535530.1:0-10680 GCF_016097555.1 Gigantopelta aegis
AATTTAAATTTTGGTACATAGTTGCAATTCAGAATTATATGTTGATATTCATAGTGTCATTAGTTTTATGAGGGAGGTGGTAATTTGTGAAAAAGGAGAGGGTTTCAAAAAAACCTGATAAGCAATTTTTTTGAAAAGTTCTTTTGTAATGAAGGGTTTGATTGTGCCAAATTTGTATTTAAAAAAAATTTGGCATTATTATAAAATAAAAATAAATAAAATAATAAAGAAACCTGCTAAGAGAATTTGTAAATCACCCTTAAAAGGCCAAGTTGCACTGGCTTGTTTTGTTGTAATGACCTTTTGTTTTTCCCAGTGATTCGTAAAATTTCATTATAAGTATATGCTTATATTTTTTTCTGTGCAAACTATGAATTTAAGGTGCTTTATTTAAGAATATTTTAACATTACCAACATATTAATGTTAAATTGGGTTAATTAATTGAATTTCATTAGCAGCCAATTGAGACGGGTTTAATGATAAGCACACTGAAATATCAGGTTACATTTTTTTTTATCTCTATGTTTAAAATATGAAGAGTTGAAAACCTAATAAAAAGTTTCTAATAGAACAATAAAATTAAAAGGTCAATCAATTTAAGCAATTATAGTCGACATCCTCTTGAAGATTTATTCCACCTTTTAATCTTAACCCCTTAACGAAGGAGACCCAAAGGCGTCTTGTTTAGAAAGTATACCACCTTCCAAAGAAAATAATTATTGAACTTTTGTATTCATGCTGCTTTGTCATTAAACGCTGGAAAACCAGAAAAATCAAAGAAATTGGAAAAAAGATAGCAGTATGTATCCTACCTCAGGGGAATAGGTGATTGACAAGCAGTTGTATTTTTTTAAACTCATGCTCTTAGATTTGTCTAGTTTGCTTGCGTTAAAGCTTGGGAACTTTGTTGATCCCTCTTTGGACAGGTGGGACATATGAACTACGGCTACCAAAGGTATTCTTAACACATCATTTTGATATGTTAAATATATCAAGGGAAATGTATTAGTCAACAGAAAAAGTCCGAAAGCTCTTGTTGACTTAGGCGGCTTTTTTTGGAGCATTTTGTATTCTGTTGAAGTTGACAAAGGTATTTACGATATATTGTTTCCTCCCGGCCATTTTCATCAGTTTAAAAGTTTGTTAAGTTTAAGTTTAGGGGTAAAACAAGGTACAATAATTTAACAGGGTTTAAAGCCCCCGCCTCCAAAGCTACGAAGTGTTGTCCAAGAGGCTTCTCCTTTCCTTTAAACGGTTGTTAAAGCCCTTCTAAATTTCAAACAACAAATTCTTTGGGTTTAAAACACTAAACCCCTTTATTATAATTTTCTAAAGGTTAAACTTCCCCCTGTTTTAAAAAAGAGTAACAAAGGGCCCAATGACTTATGGTTCGGAAAGGTTTTTCTGTAAAAATTTGACTAATTGAATGACTATCAATTCATTTATTTCTTAAGTTCATTAATGCAAAGGTTAATCTTGTATTTAGGGAGGGTAGCAAAACATACAAAAATTTAACATGGTCTTTTCCTTTATTCAATTAAGTAAAAAATTTTCCAGTGGTAACCATGGTTAGCCACACAAATAAAACTGATGAAAACAGCATTAGAATTATCTAACTAACATCAAATGGGTTAACAAGAAATTATATTAGACTAACAAAATATGTCCCGAAAAGGAATGAAGTAGTTTATTAATTGTTGAAATAAAATTTTAGAATTTGGTTCAAATTTCCATTATCTGATAATATATTCATAAAATTGGTAAAATGTTGGAGTAAATTTGATTCTTGTTGCTCTTAGAAGCTTAATCCAAAAAAAATCAAAATTACCTGGTTAAACCATACTAAACAAAAAGGATCGAAAGATGCAAATTCAAAATGAAAAAATTTTTCAAGCATTAGTTTCTTCAATAGTTGTTAAAGACATTTTTAAAACCTTTTTAAAAATTTAATTTTACTTCCTAGATACAAAATTATTATATTTACACATAAGCTTAATTTATAGCTAAAAAAACTGAATAGAAGTTATCAAATATGTTATACCAGTCTTCATATTTAAAAACAAAAAACCAATCAATATTCATTGTTGTTCTATATTAAATTTGGTAATTTATGTTAATTTTGTTAATAAAGGAAAAGAAAAAATAAGACAGAAATGTAAGTGTTTTAAATTCATTTCCTCATTACTAATTGTGCAGTGGTTATTAATAAAGGTGGGCTTCAATTTGTACATGGCCTAAGGTTAATATCATTAAATGAGTAGGAAAGTTAAATAATTTATAAAAATTAATTCCACCAATTACAAATTTTTGCAATTAGAATTTGCTCCATTCAGATTCTTTCATTGTGTTTCAATTTACATTTTATTTATTTCCTTAAATAATTTAATGACAAAATATTGTAGATATTTTCAAAAAATGTAAATGCAAGTTTCCTTTGCATCTGTAAAGGGGAAAGGGAAAAAAAGAAGGGAAAACAATAAAATTAAATTTATTTCAGATAAAAAAATTTCAATCAAAAGAAACTGTAACAAAAACATTTCTTTAATTTTAATTTTTGTAAATTTATTTTAACTATGAATTGTCAATGGGAAAACCAATTACTTATTTTAAAGAAAATAAAAATAGTTACAACTTTGGTGACTTAATATCCTCATTAAAAATCAAAAATCTTTTAAACAAGTAAAATTTAATTAAATAATTAACACTTTTTCAAATTTTTAATTAAAAATAATAAAAAGTTCTTTCCTTTTTCTACATTTTCATTCTTTTTTTTTAATATAACAAATTTATTTTTTTATTTGTAATTTTATTTTATTAATTTTGTTAAAAAACCAAGAAACGAAATCCTTTAATTAACTTCCCTCGTTAATAATTAGTGACGGGTTATTAAAAGTGCTTCCTAATTTGTACCAGGGTCCTTGGGTTAATAATTAGGATTTAAAGCAATTTTTAAAATTACTTCCAAAAAGTTACAAATTAGGTATTGTCTCCATTCAGATTTTTCATTGGTTCATTTTATATTTATTTAACTAAAAAATTATTTACATGACAAACTATTGTAAATTGTTACATTTGACAATAAATAAATATGTTTAATTTCATAAAATTTCTTATTATCTGTAGAGGGAAAATGGTAATTTTTGAAAAAGGGAGGTTTAAAAAAAAAACAACAGATATAGCAGATTGGTTTTTGATAAAAGTTGTTACTTGGTAATGTAAGATTTTTATTGGGCACACAGAGGTATTTAAAAAAAATTTGTGCATTTTTATAAAAAACTAAAATAAAAGTAGACAATAAATAAAGTGAAACCTGGCATAAGAGAATTTGTAAAATCACAATCACTTATGACAGGCCAAAGTTTGTCTACTTGGCTTGGTTTTAGTTGTAATGAAACCGTTTGTTTTTCCGTAATTTCTTAAAATTTCAATTAATAATTATGCTTATATTTGGTTTCTTCTTGCTAAACTATTAATTAAGGGCTGGTGGTTAAAGAAATTTAAACATTCCAATCAACATAATATGAAAATTGGTCTAATAATGGGTTAAATTATTCATTGGAGTGCTAGCCTTAAGTGAACTGCCAGGTTAATGATAAGCCATTGAAAATTTAAGGTAGACCATTTTTTCTTATTTCTATTTAAAAAACTATGTAGTAATTGCTGTCTTAATATTAAAGTTAATTAATGTTGCTTTTTCTTTTGCCCAATCAAATTTGGTGCAGTTATTCCTAATTAAATTGGACTAAAATGGTCCTTACATGAATTCAAATTAATCATACTCCAAAGAAAAAAATAATTTAATGATATTTAAATAAATAAAAGGAATTGGAGGTTTTAATTTGCATTATTTTAAAATTAAATCACAGTGTTCATAATTATGGATTAATTATATTCCTAGGAAGTTTTGTATATTGTTTATTTTGGTGGCAACATAAGGACGGGGATTTTGGTAATAGCAAAAGTTGCTAATAAAGAAAATTCGAGTTGATGTTTGCGATTTTGAACTGGAAAATTGTCATATATGGTTTGTGTGATTCCAAACTGAGATAAAAAGATTTGCTTTTAGTACTCCAAGTGAAGAAATCAAGGCACTTATGAGAAATTAGCAAGGAACCGAGGATGTCATGTGTCAAGAAAAAGCGTGGTAGTTCAAGTAGGAGTACCAAAGTAATATGTGTTTGATAAAATCCAAGGTTATGCATGGTATGAAAAGCTTTTATACTAATATCTAATGCGTTGTTGACCATGTCACAACACACATGGTGTCATTTTTACAGATTATCAGTTTGTTTAGTCCAAATGGAGTAAACTAGATCCTAGATGTTCAAAAAGACTTACATGGACTCCTCCAGCACATGAGTACTTGTGATGGATTAATATATTGTGACAGGCCAAGTCATCTGCTTTGCTCAGCTTTAGTTGTAAGAATTAGCTGGATCGTTATAGTAAAGCTTCTTAACTAGTGACGACCATGTTGATGACTTGTTTGGAGTTTACATAGTTATCTTAATTGTGTTTGGCAAGGAATGCAATTAATACGCATATAAGGGACTAATAGCATGTTTTTAAAGGATATCATAAACTTCAATACTATTCTTTATAGTGACACTGTTCAATCATCATATGTACCTCAATCAACAAATAACCACCCATTTTTATAATTGCCAATGAATACAGATTCACATAATGAGGATGTGTCTATCATTTTAGTTGCAGTCATTAAAATAAAACTGACTGAAACAATCTCTATTAGGAGTCTAATTCTTATACATAATGAATCAAATCGAGGTTAAAACAATAAACTATACTATGACTAACAATGAAATATTTAATGGAAAAAGAATGTTGGTAGGTTATTATGAATTTTGTTGAAAATAATCTTAGAGGTTTGTTTCAACTTTCCATGATCATGATAATATTCATATAATTGGTATAATGTTGGCAGTAAATTGTATAAGTTCATGGTTGTTGACGTTTTAATTCACAGAAAACATAACAAGTAAAATAATACAAAATGGACCTGTGTCTTATATCCATACAAACATAACAAACGATCAGAAAAGATGCAATTTCGAAATGAGAAAAATGTGTCAAGCCATTAGTTGATCATTCAAATAGTTGGTATAAAGACATTTTACATAAACCTTGTATTAAAAAAATTGTAATATTGTACTTTCCTAGATACCAAATTAATTATGATTCTAACACATATAGCTGTAATTTATAGCTAAAAACTGAATAGGATAGTTTACAAAATAGTGATTAGACCATCCTTCATATTTAACAACAATAACAGATAATAACAAAGAGTATTCTCATTGATCTATAATAAAATTTAATATCATACTTAGCATATTATCTATGATTCCTTGAATACTTGATGAAATAAAAAATAATCTTTCATACCTTATCGACAGCAGTAATATCAGCACCATTAGTAATTAATATTTTGATGATCTTCTGGATGATTATTGGATGCTGCACAATGTAATGCAGTCCGCCATCCTGTAGTAATAAAACAAGAAGCATACATACACAATACACACTGTACCGATAAATTTCAACTCATGGTACCAGTAACACATAATACCTTCATAATTTTAATGATTTCTTGTAAATATCCACTATGTGATATTGTCACTGTTACAATTATTATACAGTTATGTTCATGTATATATAGCTACTACTGTAGACTTAATATTACTACATTATAAAACTCTTATCAAACGAATCTGTCTTAACACAGGAATAATTACATATAGAGAACCTTTTCATTTTTATAAATAGAAAGAGTACTTCAGTGACTAAACTAGTCATTCTTTATAAATAGTAAACAGTAAGTTTTGATTTGTATTGTGGTTTATTAATGTTACACAACAACTTTCTATGAAATTATTATCTAATTCCCTTTTTAATTAACATTCCTCGTTCCACTAATTAGTGACAGTGGTTATTAATGAGGTGGTTATGTCACTAATTTGTAACAGTGATCATCTAAGGGTTAATATCATTCAATGATGTAGGAAAGTTAAATCAATTATATAAAATTACTGTCCAAAACAAGTTACAAGTGTTTTGTCAAATTTAGATATTGTCTCATTCAGATATCTTGTCATTGTGTTTCAATTTACATTTACTTATTAACTATCAAATATATTTACATGACAAAACTATTGTAGATATTGTTACATAGTCATGACAATAGTCGATATGATACTATGTTAGACAATTTTATATTAATTGTCTTATTAGTCATAATGTAGGATGAGACGGAAAGTTTTAATTATTATAATTCATTGTTTTTTGTAAAAATCAATTTGTGAAAAAGGAGAGGTTACAAACACAGTGATATAGAAAGTATTATTTTTGATATATAGAGAATTGTGCTTTGTATGTAAGATTTGTATTGGTGCACACAGGCTTGTATTTAAAAAAATGTGTGCATATACTAAGAAATCTAAATAAAAAAAAATAGACAATAAATAAAGTGAACCTGGCATAAGAGAAATTGTCAATGCCACAATCACCTTATGACAGCCAAGTCTGCTTGGCGTAGTTTTAGTTGTAATGAACCAGTTTTGTTTTTCACAGTGATTTCTGTAAAACTTTCATTAATACGTAATGCTTATATTTTGTTTCTTCTGTGCTAAATTATGTAATTTAAGGTGCTGTTCTGGTTAAACAATATTTTAACATCTACTCAATGTATAATTGGTCCTAATATATGATGTGATACATTCATTGTATTGCTAACCTTCATAAGCACACTTGAAATATCTACAGGTTCACATTTGTTTCTTATCTTCTATGTTAAACTATGTAAGTAGTTGATCATCTTAATATTAAAGTTAATTAATGTTGCTTTTCTTTTGCCAATCAAATATATGGCTACATTTGGTGTAATTAAAGATGGACTCAAAATGGTCTTACATGAAAATATCATTACTTAATCATTCTAGCAGGTTCAGAAGGAAACTAATTTATGATATTTAAATATTATATAGAAAAAAAGGAATGTTGGTAGGTTATTAGATTATGCACTACTTTAGAAATTACATCACAGTGTTCATAATTATGATAATTATATTCATAGAAGTTTGTATATTGGATGTATTTTAGGTGGCACACTGAACGTTGTATTTGTATATAGCAAGAAAGAATTTGTTAATAAAGGCAATTTCTTGAGTTGATATTATGCAATTTAAAACTGGAAAAAAAGGAAATTGTAAATATAATGTATTTTGTTATTCTAAACTAAAATAAAAGTATTTGTTCCTAGTATCAAGGGAAGAAATCAAGCTTCATTTGATTGGCTTGTTTGAGGTCCAAGGGAAGGATTGTTATCCTTCCATACAGTTATAAGTTTTGTACACAATATTTCATCTTTGAGAGGAATCGTTTACTTTAAAGGCTGTGGGAAAGTCCCATCTATCCCATCTTATTTTCGACATGTATAGGTACTCTTTTTTATAAATAAACATGATGAAAATGTTGATTTATTTTTATCCATTTTGAGGTAACTGTAGAAAAAAAACCATTCTAAAAACACCTTTTTGTCTGTGTAAGCATCAAACTCACATACATAACCTGTCATAGCATCTGCTCTAGCGAACAAGATTTTAAACCAATGATAAGATGGAATTTGGTATATATCATTGAATTGATAAACATCATTTGAATTAAACCATATCCTCATCTATGCTTTTTTCCTTATTGTGTACAATGATTTTCACTGATCATATATATGTTACAGTAAGATTGTGTATATAGGGATTTTGTGAAATCCCTCAAACTTTCATTTGGGATTTGATTTAGGGATGAAATCACTAAAAACAGTCATGAAATCCTCATCTCAGTTGTCAAAATAAGAATTAGCTGAATTAATGAGTCAAGTAGTGAGTACAAAGTAATGCTGTTAATAAAATACAAGGTTATTACAAGGTATGAAATCTTTTACACTGATATCCTTGAAGTTTGTTAAGATGACCATTGAAGAACAGTATTCTCAACAACAATGGCTGTCATTTTTACAGATTAACCAGTTTGTTAGTCCAAATGAGAGTAAACTATATCCTAGATATAAAAAGACTAAATGGACTTCCCAAGCACACGAGTACTTGTAGATAGAGATTAATATTTGTGACAGGCTAAGTCATCTGCTTTGTTCAGCTTTAGTTTGTAATGAACTAGCTGGATCTTATAGTAAAGTTTGTTAACTAGTGAGAACATGTTGATGACTGTTTTTGAGTTTACATAGTTATGTTAATTGTTGTGTTTTGGAAAGCAATGCAATTAATACTCATTTAATTTGCATATCATAGAAAGACTAATAGCACTTTTTTTTTTCAAGGAAATAGGAAAATGACATTCCATAATTTTGGTATCCCGAGTAATATATTCTAGGATATTTTTTAAGGATATTTGGTATCCCAAATAGTATGCCTTAGGAAATATTGAACCCCAATCTCTAGGCCTTCATTGAGGCTAAATTGTACAGAAGGAGAGGCTAATTGTACAAAAGGAGAAAAGAGTGAATTCGAAAAGCTGGTATACTTCATTTTGACGCTTAAGAAAAAGATGGAAATGCTATATAAGCGATCTAGATTCCCCAATAGTCATCATTGGAGATATGAAACAAGGGAGGTCAAAGAGGACACAAGAGATCAAGTCAGAGAGTGTAATTTAATGAAGAGGTTTACCTGTATCTCTCAGAACACTGCTATCCACCAGACAGCACCAAGCGAATAAAAGGGTTAAAATTTGACCGTTGCCAAGCAACGTTAGTGCACGTGATTGAGAGTGCCTCTATCTTTTAATGTTGGTGGTCTATTCTACAGTTTTTCCAGAACTGAAGACCAAACTGAACGATTATAAATTGGTAAACTGTGTGGAATTTTGAAACGATACACCAGAACTATTATGGCTGCAAAGAAAAAGTTGGAAAAAAGAACCAAAGCCCGAACTAAGATATTAATATTAACGTTTTTAATCAGAATTTACGTAACTAAACATCCAATGACTAACCAAATTATTTACGTGGGTGTTTATGGTCACTTCGGTCTCCTCTCGTGTTTTAGGCTATATACATATGTTTTAAAGGTGACAGTTTATTTTCTAGTAATATTTTGAAAGCAGTTGGTGATCAAAGATGATGTTTGACTCAGTCATCAAGATCTCGTGAGTGTTTAGTTACCAAGAATTGATTTATCTTATCATTGAAAATGTTTAATATTTCATGATCAACGTTTTCATATAAAGTTTATAGACAGTATTTAACATTTTTTGGGTGTGTAAGCTACTTATTTTTATCTGAAAGTACATTTAATTCTTGCCTTTTACTACTAGTGTCACATTTAGCCCATGATATCTATGAAATAAGATGAAGTAGACATGTTTGATTCTTTATATGGTACAGGACTTTGTCATAATCCTCATAGAACAAACTGTTCCTCATCATCTCTTGTACTCTCTACAATGGCAATATTTGTGCATCATTTACTACCTAGAACAGGAAGTGGTTTCTAGTAGAAATCTGTACATACTTCATATTTTTATTGATAGCCATCCTCTTCATTTTTGAGAGTTATAGTCTCCAATTAAAGCTTTTTCCAAGTGCTACATTATAATGTTTTCATAATTTTGTATGTAACGTGAACATTTTTTAATGGCAACACTAAAAATTTTTTGTTTTTTTAAATTTACAAGATTTACAAGATCATCATACATTTATAATATCCCCTCAGATTGTCATTCTTATCCACTTCATTCATACACTTTATTATCACAGAAATAGTTTGAGGACAAGTTCTAGTCATTCATAAGCCATTTTTTTCATTTTTCTATTACAGAAACCTTGTCATTTTGATTTGCATTTTTGTTGAGGCAATAGAATAGTTTTTCATTCCTGCTATACATGTTATAACTAAATGTCCATTCTGTATACACTCCCTCTCTCCCTTTCTAAGGGAGACCCTACTTTGTGATGATTTATAGGTTGAGTACTTGACATATAGTATCTTTCATACCTAGTTGACACAGCAATGTCACCACCATTAACAATTAATATTTGATGATCCTGATGATTATTGGAGCTGCATAATGTTGCATCCTGCCATCCTGAGTAATAAAACCAAAGTAGCAATACATACACATTACACTATACAGAAATTTCAACTCACTGTACTAGTACAATATAATTCATAATTTTTAATGATTCAGTAAATAGCCACATGTGATATTTTCACGTACAATTATTATACAGTTATGTTCATGTAATATATAAAAGAAAAAATACTACTGTAACCTAATATACTGCATGACTAACATTATCACACTAATAAGTCTAAAGAAGTGAAGATTAATTTAATTGTGCTAGAAACTCTGTTATTTTTATGAATAGAAAGACAACTTCAGTTTAAGGAACAAGGTTCCAAAGCTGAATAAAATAGTCCTTTTAATACAAAATATATTTTGATTTGTATTTTTTGTTATTAGTGTATTGTAGGTATATTATTATATGAATTCTTTATATCCTTTTGCCAGGGACCCAAGTGGTCTTTGGTTGTATAATAATTTGTTGTATGTTTGCGAAAGCTTCTTATTCTAGTTATTTTTTTTTATTTTTTTTTTTTTTTTTTTTTTTTTGTTTTTTTTTTTTTTTTTTTTTTTTTTTTTTTTTT